>NW_022096731.1:0-39126 GCF_006542625.1 Nomascus leucogenys | reverse complement strand
GGAGTGGAGTTGGAGTAGAAATGGAATGGAATGGAAAGTAATGGAATTGAACGGAATACAGTGGAACAGAAAGAAAAGGAATTTAATGGAATGGAATAGAATGAAGTGGTTTGGAATGCAGTATATTGGAAATGAATGGAATGGAGAGGATTGTGGTGGAGTGCAGTGGAATGGGAAAGAATGTAATGGAGTGGAGTGGAGTGGAATGGAGGGGAGTAGGTTGGAATCAGGTGGAATGCAATGCAATGGAATGGAATGGAATGCAGAGGATTGGGGCGGAGTTGCGTGGAGGGGAATGGAATGGTATGGAATGGAATGGAATGGAATGCAATAGAATGGAAAAAAGTGCAGTGGAGTGTTGTGGAGTGGAATGGAGAAGAAATGAATGGAGTGGAGTTGACTGGAATGGAGTGGAAAGGACTGGAATGGAATGGAATACAATGGAATGGAATGGAGAGGATCGCAATGAAGGTGAATGGGTAGGAATGGAAAGCTGTGATATGGAGAGGAGTGGAGTTTAGAAGAGTGCAGTTGAATTGAATGGAATGGAAAGGAATGAAGTGCAGTGCAGAGGATTGGATTCTGGTATAAAAAAATGGAATGGAATGGAATTGAATGGAATGGAAAAAATTGCAGTGGAGTGAAGTGGAGTGGAATGGAGAAGAAAGTAAGGGAGTGTATTGGAATGGAGGGGAATGCAATGGAACGCAAACGTATGGGATATAATGGAATGAAATGCAGAGGATTGGAGTGGAGTGAATGGGAGTAGAATGGAATGGAATGGAAAGTAATGGAAGGGAATGAAATACAATGGAATGGAATGATAAGGAATGGAATGGAATGGAGTAGAGGGGAGTGCAGTGTATTGGAAATGAATGGAATGGAGAGGACTGTTGTGGATTGGAGTGGAATGTGAAGGAATGGAATGGAGTGGAGTGAAGTGGAGTGGAATGCAATGGAGAAAAGTACATTGGATTAAGGTGGAATGGCATGGAATGGAATGGAATGGAATGGAATGGAATGGAATGGAATGGAATTAATAGAATGGAATGGAATGGAACTGAAAAAAGTGCAATGGAGTGCAGTGGAGTGGAATGGAGAAGAAAGAAGGGAGTGGAGTTGAGTGGAATGGAATGGAATGGAATGGAATAGAATGGAATGGATTGGAGTGTATTGGAATGAAGGCAAATGGGAAGGAATGGAATGCAGCGGTACGGAGTGGAGTGGAGTTTAGAAGACTGGAATGAATTAAATGCAATGGAACAAAATGAATTGGAGTGCAGTGGATTGGATTCTTGTATAAAATAATGGAATGAATGGAATGGAAGGAATGGAATGGAATGGAAGAAAATGGAATGGAATGGCATGAATGGAGAAAAGTGCAGTGGAGTTTAATGGAGTGGAATCGAGAGAAAGGAAGGGAGTGGAGTGGAATGGAGGGTAATGGAATGGAATGCATGGAATGGGATGGAATGAATGAATGCAGGGGATTAGATTGGAGAATCTGGTAGTAGAATGGAAGGAATGGAAAGAATGGAATGGAATGGACACAATGAATGGATAATAAGGAATGGAATGGATGGAATGGAGTGGAGTGCGAGAATTGCAAATGAATGGAATGAGAAGAGTGTGGTGGACTGCGGCGGAATGGAAAGGAATTGAATGTAGTGGAGTAAAGTGGAGTGGAGTGCAATGGAGAGAAGTAGATTGGTTTAAGTCGGAATGGAATGGAAATGAAATGGAATGGAATGGAATGGAATGGAATGCAGAGCTTGGAGTGGAGTGGCCTGGAGGGGGAAATGGAATGGAAAGGAATGGAATGGAATGGAATCAAACAGAATGGATGAATGGAATGGAATGGATTAGAAGGAAAAAAGTGCAGTGGAAGTGCAGTGGAGTGGAATGGAGGATAAAGGAAGGAATGGAGTTATAGTGGAATGGAGTGGAATGGAATGCAATGGAGCATAGGGGACAGGAATGGAAGCTAATGGGAAGGAATGGAATGCAGTGGATAGGAGAGGATGAAGTGGAGAAGAATGGATTTGAATGGAATGGAATGGAATGGAATGGAAGGAATGGAATGGATTGGAGTGGAGTGGATTCCAGTGGAATGGAGTGGAATGGATGGAATGGAATGGAATGGAATTGGAATGGAAGGCAATGGAAAGCAATGGAATGAATGCAAAAAGTGCAGTGGAGTTTATTGGAGTGGTATCGAGAAGAAAGGAACGGAGTGGAGTGGAATTGAGGGGAATGGAATGGAATGCAATGGAAATGGGATGGAATGGAATGAATGCAGGGATTAGATTGGAGGGTATGGTAGCAGAATGGAATGGAAGGACATAGTATAGAATGGGAATGGAATACAATTAAATGGAATGATAGAATGGAATGGATTGAATGGAGTAGAGTGCAGAGAATCGGAAATGAATGGAATGAGAGGAGTGTGGTGGACTGCAGTGGATGGAAAGAAATTGAATGTGTGGAGTGAAGTGGAGAGGAGTGCATGGAGAGAAGTACGAAAGGTTTAACTCGGAATGGAATGGAATGGAATGGAATGCAGAGCATGGAGTGGAGTTCCTTGAGGGGAAATGGGGAATGGATGGAATGGAATGGAATGGAATGGAATCAAACGGAATGGATGAGTGGAATGGAATGGAGGGAAAAAGTGCAGTGGAGTGCAGTGGAAGAGGAATGGAGGGGAAAGAAGGGAAAGGAGTGTAGTGGAATGGAGTGGAATGGAATGCAAAGGAGCATAGGGGACTGGAAAGGAAGCTAATGGGAAAGAATGGAATGCAGTGGAGTGGAGAGGAGTGAAGGGCGACAGGTGGATTTGAATGGAATGGAATAAAATGGAATGGATTGGAGTGGATTCCAATGGAATGGAGTGGAATGGAATGGAATCGAATCGAATTGAAATCGAATTCGGGATGATGAAATGTGCAATGGAATGGAATGGATGGAATGGATTGGACTGGAATGGAATGAAATGGAATGGTATGGATTGGCTGGAATGGTGTAAATGATAATGAAATGTATGCAGTTGTTTGAGTGCAGAGGAGTGGAGTGGAGAAGAGTTGATTTGATTTGAATGGAATTGAAAGGAAAGCAATGGAATGGAAATGGAATGGAATGCAGTGGATTGGAATGGAATGGAATGCAGTTAATTGGAATGGAGTGGATTGGAGAAGAATGGAAGGATCAATGCAGTCAGCGGAGAGGAGTGGAGTGGAGTACAGTAGATTTGAATTGAATGCAATAAAATGGAATGGAATGGAGTGGAGTGGAGTGGATCTAGTGGAAACAGTGTATATGGATTGGAAATGTATGTAATGTAATGGAATGGGGACGAATGGGAACGAATGAAATGCAGTGGAGTGGAGAGGTTGTGGGTGGAGAAGTGTGGATTTGAATTGAATGAAATTGAATGAATAGAGCGAGGAGTGGAGTGGGAGAGGGATCTAGTGGAAAATGGCATGGAATGGAATGGCAACGGAATGGAAAGGAATGGAATGGAATGGAATGGAATGGATTGGAATGGAATGGAATGCATGGAATGGAATGGAACGGAATGGAATGGAATGAAACGGATGGATGATGGAATGATGGAATGAAAAAGTGCAGTGGAAGTGCAGTGGAGTGGAATGGAGAAGAAAGGAAGGGAGTGGAGTTGAGTGGAATAGAGTGGAATGCAATGGAATGGAATCGAATAGAATGGAATGGATTGGAGTGTATTTGAATGAAGGCAAATTGGAAGGAATGGAATGCAGTTTTATTGGAGTGGAGTGGATTTTAGAAGATCTGGAATGAATTGAATGTCAATGGAAAAAAATGAGTTGGAGTGCAGTGGATTGGATTATTGTATAAAATAATTGAATGGATGGAATGGAATAGAATGGAATGCAATGCAATGGAAGGCAAAGGATGAATGGAAAAAGTGCAGTGGAGTTTAATTGGAGTGGAAATCGAGAAGAAAGGAAGGAGTGGGAGTGGAGGAGGGAATGGATGGAATGCAATGGAATGGGATGGAATGGAATGAAATGCAGGTGGATTAGATTGGAGGGTATGCTAGTAGAATGTAAAGGAATGGAACGTAATGGAATGTAATGAATACAATAAATGGAATGATAAGGATGGATGGACTTGAGTGGAGTGGAGTGTATTGGAAATGATGGAATGGAGTGGAGTTTGGTGGTTGGAGTGGATGGGAAGGAATGTGAATGGAGTGGAGTGAAGTGGTGTGGAGTGCAATGGAGGGAAGTAGATTGTACAAAGGTGGAATGGAATGGAATGGAATGGAATGGAATGGAATGGAATTGAATGGAATCAGTGGATTGGAGTGATGTTGCTGGAACAGGAATGGAATGGATAGAAAGGAATGGATGGAATCAAAAGGAAGGAATGAATGGAATTGAATGGAATGGAATGGAAAAGTGCGTGGGGTGCATTGGGATGGAATGGAGAAGAAAGGAAGGGAGAGGAGTGCAGTCAACGGAGTGGAATTGAACTGCATGGACACAGAGGACTGGGAATGGAGGCGAATGATAGGAATGAATGCAGTGGAGTGGAGAGGAGTGGAGTGGAGAAGAGTGGATTTGAATTGAATGCATGGAATGGAATGGAATGGAATGGATTAGAGAGAGTGGAATGGATTCAGTGGAACGAATAGAATGGAAATGAAATGGAATGGAATGGGAATGGAATGGAATGGAATGGAATCGACTAGAATGGAATGGATTGACCGGAATGGATAGAATGACTGGAATGGAATGGAAAGGAAGGAATGGAATGAAATGGAATAGAACGGAATGGAGTGGATTGGACGGGAATGGGTGCGAATGGGAAGGAATGGACGGCAAAGTGGAGTGGGGGAAGAGAGGATATGTATTTGAATGGAATGGCATGGAATGGATTGGAGTGGAGTGGATTCTAGTGGAAAAAAATGCAATGGAATGGAATTTTATATGAATGAAATGGAATGGCGAGGAATGGAATAGAATGGAATGGAATGGAATGGATGGAAAAATATGCAGTGGAATATTGGAGTGGAATGGAGAAGAAATGAAGCAGATGGAAGTGGAGTTAATGGAGTGGAATGGAACGGAACGGAACGGAACAGAACGGAATGGAATGGAGTGAACTGGAATGGAGTCAAATGGGCAGAATGGTATGCAATTGAGTGGCGAGGAATGGAGTGGAGAAGAGTGGATTTGAATTGATTGGAAAGAATTCAATGGAAAGTAATGGAATGCAATGGAATGGAATGGAATGGAATGCAGTGGAATGGAGTGGAGGTGGATTGGAGAAAAATGGGAAGGAATCGAATGCAGTGGAGTGGAAGAGGAGAGGAGTGAGAAGAGTGGATTTGAATTGAATGCAATGAAATCGAATGGATTGGAATGGAGTGGAGTGGATTCTAGTGGAAACAAAGAAATGAATAGAATGAATGGAATTGGATGGAATGAAATGGAATGTAATGGAGTGGAATGGATGAATGGAATTGTATGAGTGGAATGGAATGAAATGGAATGTAATGGAGTGGATGGATGGAGTGGAATGGACCTGGACCAGGAATGGAGATGAATGGGAACAAACGGAATGCAGTGGAGTAGAGAGGACTGGAGTGGAGAAGTGTGGATTTGATTGAAGAAATGGAATGGAATGCATTGGTGTGGCAGTGGAGTGAATACTAGTGGATAGGATAGAACAGAAAGGACCAGAATGAAACGGAATGGAAAGGAATAGAATGGAATGGAATGGAATGGAATGGAATGGAATGGAATGGCAAGGAATTGAATGGAATGGAGTGGAACAGGAATGGAGGTGAATGGGAAGAAACGGAGGCACTGGAGTGTAGAGGAGTGGATCGGAGAAGAGTGGATTTGAAAAGATTGGAAGGCAATGCAAGGGAATGGAATAGAATGGAATGCAATGGATTGGAGTGCAGTTGTGTTGAGGGGAATGGAAAGGAATGGAATAGAATGGATTGGAATGGAATGGAATGCAATGGAATGGAATGGAACGGAATGGAATGGAATGAAACGGAATGGAATGAATGGAATGGAATGGAATGGAAAAAAGTGGCAGTGGAGTGCAGTGGAGTGGAATGGAGAAGAAAGGAAGGGAGTGGAGTTGAGTGGAATAGAGTGGAATGCAATGGAATGGAATCGAATAGAATGGAATGGATTGGAGTGTATTTGAATGAAGGCAAATTGGAAGGAACGGAATGCAGTTTTATGGAGTGGAGTGGAGTTTAGAAGACTGGAATGAATTGAATGCAATGGAAAAAATGAGTTGGAGTGCAGTGGATTGGATTATTGTATAAAATAATGAATGGAATGAATGGAATGGAATAGAATGGAATGCAATGCAATGGAAGGCAAAGGAATGAATGGAAAAAATTGCAGTGGAGTTTATTGGAGTGGAATCGAGAAGAAAGGAAAGGAGTGGAGTGGAATGGAGGGGAATGGAATGATGGAATGCAATGGTTGGGATGGAATGGAATGAAATGCAGGGATTAGATTGGAGGGTATGCTAGTAGAATGTAAAGGAATGGAACGTAATGGAATGTAATGGAATACAATGAAATGGAATGATAAGGAATGGAATGGACTTGAGTGGAGTGGAGTGTATTGGAAATGAATGGAATGGAGTGGAGTTTGGTGGATTGGAGTGGAATGGGAAGGAATGGGATGGAGTGGAGTGAAGTGGTGTGGAGTGCAATGGAGGGAAGTAGATTGTATAAAGGTGGAATGGAATGGAATGGAATGGAATTGAATGGAATGCAGTGGATTGGAGTGATGTTGCATGGACAGGAATGGAATGGAATAGAATGGAATGGAATGGAATCAAAAAGGAATGGAATGAATGGAATTAAATGGAATGGAATGGAAAAAAGTGCGGTGGGGTGCATTGGAGTGGAATGGAGCAGAAATGAAGGGAGAGGAGTGCAGTGCAACGGAGTGGAATTGAATGCAACGGAACACAGAGGACTGGAATGGAGGCGAATGATAAGGAATGGAATGCAGTGGAGTGGAGAGGAGTGGAGTGGAGAAAGTGGATTTGGAATTGAATGGAATGGAATGGAATGGATTAGAGAGGAGTGGAATGGATTCCAGTGGAAACGAATAGAATGGAATGAAATGGAATAGAATGGAATGGTAAGGAATGGAATGGAATCGACTGGATGGAATGAATTGACAGGAATGGAATAGAATCGACTGGAATGGAATGGAATGGAAAGGATGGAGTGGAATGGAATGGAAGAGAACGGAATGAAGTGGATTGGACGAGAATGGGTGCGAATGGGAAGGAATGGAACGCAGCGGAGTGGGGAAGAGAGGATATGATTTGAATGGAATGCATGGAATGGATTGGAGTGGAGTGGATTCTAGTGGAAAAAATGCAATGGAATGGAATTTTATAGAATGAAATGGAATGGAATGGAATGCGACTAATGGAATAGAATGGAATGGAATGGAATGGAGACCATCACGTGGAATGGAGTGGATGGAATGGAATGGAAGGGAAGGGAATGGAATGGAATGGAATGGAATGGAATGGAATGGAATGGAATGGAATTGTGAAATGAAATTTGAGCTGACATTGTGCAAATGCAATCCTACAAGGGTTACATATTGAGAACTTGTTGAAAGAAAGGAATAGAATAAAAGAGTGTGGAATGGAAAGGATGGAAAGGAATGGAATGGAATGACATTGAAAGGAAGGGAATGGAATGGAAAGGAATTTGACGGTGAAGTAAAAAGTAAGCTGACATTCTGGAACTGCAATATAATCATTGTGACAGTTTGAGAAGTTGATGAAAAAAGAATGGAATGGAATGGAGTGCAATTGAACATAATAGAAGAGAATGGAATGAAATCGAATTGAAAAGAATTGAATGGAATTGAATGAATGAATGGAATGGAATGGAATGGAATGGAATGGAATGGAATGGAATAGAATGGAATGGATGGAATGAATGGAATGGAATGGAAGAATGGATGGAATGGAATGCGTGGAGTGGAGTGGAGTGGAGTGGAATGGAATGGAATGGAATGGAATGGAAATGAATGGAATGGAACAGTGAAATAAAATGTGAGCTGATGTACTTCCACTGAATCCAGCCAGGGTGACAGATTGAGGGCTTGTTGAAGAACGGAATAGAAACGCATACTGTGGAGTGGAATGGAATGGAACGGAATGGAATGGAATGGAATCAAATGGAATGGAATGGTTAAATAAAATGTGAGCTGATATTGTGCCACTGCAATCCAGCCAGGGTGACAGATAAGAACTTGTTGAAAGAAAGTAATAGAATCGAATAGTCTGGAATGGAATGGAATTGAGAGCAATGGAAGAGAATGGAATGGAATGGAAAGATGGAATGGAATGGAATGGAATCGAATGTAACAGTGAAATAAAATGTGAGCTGACATTGTGTCACTCCAACCATCCAGGGTGACCGATTGAGAACATGTTGAAAGAAAAGAAGAGAAGAGAATAGTGTGGATTGCAATTGAATGGAATGGATTGGAGTGTAATGGAACCGAATGGAAATGAATGGTAATAGAATTGAGTGGAAGGAATGGAATTGAATGGAATGGAAAGGAATGGAAAGGAATGGAATGGAATGGAATGGAATGGAATGAATGGAATGGAAGTTAAGTAATGTGAGCTGACATTGTGCCACTGCAATCCAGCCAGGGTGACATACAGAGAACTTGTTGAAAGAAGGAATAGAATAGAATTGTGGTGAACGGAATGGAATGGAATGGAATGGAAGATGGAATGGAATGGAATGGGATGTGATGGAATGCAATGGAACGGAATGAACAGAACGGAATGAAATGGAATGGAGTGGAATGGAATGCAGTGGAATGGAGTGGAATGGAATGTAATGGTGAAATAAAATGTGAGCTGAATGGTGCCATTGCAATACTGCCAGGGGCGATAGATTTAGAACTTGTTTAAAGAAAAGAATAGAATAGAATAGTGTGCAATGTAAAGGAATGGAATGAATGGAGTGGAAAGAAATGGAATCGAATGGAAAGGTGAAGTAAAATGTGAGCTGATATTGTGCCACTGCAATCCAGCCAGGGTGAGAGATTTAGAACTTGTTTAAAGAAAGGAATAGGATAGAATAGTGAGGAACTGCATGGAGTGGAGTGGAATGGAATGGAACATAATGGAATGGAATAGAGTAAAATGGAAAGGATTGGAATGGAATTGATTGGAGGGAATGGAAGGGAATGTAATGGAATGGAAAGTCATGTATTGCTATGGATCGGAATGGAATGGAGTGGAATGACATTGAATGGAGTGGAATGGAATGGAAAGGAATGGAATGGAATGGAATGGAGTGGAGTGGAATGGAATGGAATGGAATGGTGAAATGAATTGTGAGCTGATAATGTGCAACTGAATTCCAGCCAGAGGGACAGATGGAGAAGTTGTTGAAAGAAAGGAATAGAATAGAATAGTGTGGAATGGAATGGAAAAGAATAGAATGGAATTGATTGTAATTGAATCAAATTGAAGGGGTGCAATGGCAAGGGAATGGAACGGAAAGGAATAAAATGGAATGGAATGGTGAAATAAAATGTGAGCTGACACTGAGGAACTGCAATCCAGCCAAGGTGACAGATTGAGAATTTATTGTAAGAAAGGAATAGAATAGAATAGTTTGGAATGGAATGGAATGGAATGGAATGGAATGGAATGGAATGGAATGGAATGGAATGGAATGGAATGTAGGGCAATGGAACGGAATGGAACTGTATGGAACAAAATGGAATGGAATGGAATGGAATGGAATGGAATGGAATGTAGGGCAATGGAACGGAATGGAACTGTATGGAACAAAATGGAATGGAATGGAATGGAATGGAATGGAATGGAATGGAATGGGATTGGAATGGAACGTAAAAGAAAATGTAAGCTGACATTGTGGAACTGCAATCCAGGCAAGGGTGACAGATTGAGAACTTGTTGAAACAAAGGAATGGAATGGAATGGAATGGAATGGAATGGAATGGAATGGAATGAAATGGAGTGGAATGAATTGGAGTTCAATGGAATGGAGTGGATTGAAATGGAAAGGAATGGAATGGAATGGAATGGCAGGGAATGGAATGGAATGTAACGTTGAATTAACGTGAGTTGACATTCTGACACTGCAATAAAGCCAAGGTATCATATTGAGAACTTTCTGAAAGAAAGGAATAGAAAAGAACAGTGTAGATTGGAAGGGAATGGAACGGAATCGAATGAAATGGAAAGGAAAGGATTATAATGGAATTGAATGGAACGGAATGGAATGAAATGGAATGGAATGGGATGGAATGAATGGAATGGAATGGAGTGAAGTTGAACATAATAAAGAGAATGGAATGAAATCGATTGGAATAGAATTGAATGGAATTGAATGAATAGAATGAAATGGAATGGAATGGAATGGAGGGGAATGGAAAGGAATGGAAATGAATGTAATGGAACAGTGAAACAAAATGTGAACTGCTATTCTGCCACTGCAATACAGCCATGGTGACAGATTGAGAGCTTGTTGAAAGAAAGCAATGGAATAGCATAGTTGGAATGGATGGAATGGAATGGAATGGAATGGAATGGAATGGAAATGGAATGGAATGGGGAAATAAAATGTGAGCGGATATTGTGCCACTGCAATCCAGCCAGTGTGACAGATTGAGAATTAGTTGAAAAAGGACTAGAAACGAATAGTGTGGATTGGAATGGAGTGGAATGGAATGGAATGGAATGGAATGGAATGGAATGAAATGGAATGGAATGGAATGGAAAGGTGAAATAAAATGTGAGCTGATATTGTGCCACTGCAATTCAGAGAGGGTGAGAGATTGAGAACCTGTGGAAAGAAAGGAAGAAATAGGATATGTGGAATGCAATGGAATGGAATGGAATGGAATGGAAAGGATGGAATGGAATGGAATGGAATGGAATGGAATGGAATGGAATGGAGTGTAATGGAACAGAATGGAAATGAATGGAATGGAATGCAATGGAAAGGAATGGAATTGGAATGGAATGGAAAAGAGTGGAATGGAATGGAATGGAATGGTGAAAGTAAATGTGAGCTGACACTGTGCCACTGAAATCCAGCCAGGGTGACATATTGAGAATTGTTGAAACAAGGGAGCAGAATAGAATAGCGTGCAATGTAATGGAATGGAAAGGAATGGAATGGAATGGAATGGAATGGAAGGGAATGGAGTGCAATGGAATGGAATGGAATGAAATCGAATGAAATGGCATGGAGTGGAAAAGAAAGGAATGGAATGAAATGGTGTAACAAAATGCGAGCCGACATTGTGCACTGAAATCCAGCCAGGGTGACAGAGGGTGATAGATTGAGAACATGTTGAAAGAAAGGAGTAGAATAGAGTAGTTTGGAATGGAATGGAATGAAATGCAATGGAGTGCAATGGAACGGAGTTGAACAGAAAGTAACGAAATGGAATGGAAGGGAATGTAATGAATGGAAAGGAATGGAATGGAATGGAATGGTGAAATGAAATTTGAGCTGACACTGTACAACTGCAATCCTACAAGGGTTACATATTGTGAACTTGTTGAAAGAAAGGAATAGAATAAAAGAGTGTGGAATGGAAAGGAGTGGAATGGAAGGGAATGGAATGGAATGGAATGGAAGGAATGGAATGGAATGGAATGGAATGGAATGGAATGGACTGTAGTGGAAGCCAATTGGAAGGAATGTAATCCACTGGATGGAGAGCAATGTACTGGCGAAGGGTGGATTTGAATTTAACAGAATGGAATGGAATATTCTCGAGTGGAATGGAGTGGTTTACAGTGGAAAAGAATAGAATGGAATGGAATGGAATGGAATGGAATGGAATGGAATGGAACGGAAAAATTGCTGTGCAGCACATTGGAGTGAAATGGAGAAGAAAGGAAGGGAGTGGAGGGGAGTGGAATGGAGTAGAATGGAATTGAAAAGAAAAGAATGGAATGGAAAGGAATGGACTGGAATGTAGGCGAATGTGAAGGAATGGAACGGAGTGGAGTGGTGAGGAGTGGAGTGGAGAAGAGTGGATTTGAATAGAATGGAATGGAATGGATTGGAGTGGATTCCAGTGGAAAAGAATGGAATGGAATGGAATGGAATTTAATGGAATGGAATGGAATGGAAAGGAATGGAATGGAATGGAATGGAATGCAGTGGCATGGAACAGAATGGAGTGGAATGAACGGAGTGGAATGGAGTGGAATGGAACGGAATGGAATGGAATGGAATGCAATGGAATGGAAGGAATGGAATGGAATGCAATGGAAAGAGTGGAAAGGAATGGATGCGATTCGGAAGGCATGGAACGCAGTGGAGTTGAGAGGAGTGCAGTAGACAATAGTGGATTTAAATAGAAAGGAATGGAATGTATTGGAGTGGAGTGGAGAGGATTCCAGTGAAAAGAAGGGAAGGGAATGGAATGGAGTGGAATGTAAAGGAATGGAATTGAATGGAATGGAAAAAAGTGGATGGGAGTGTACTAGAGTGGAATGGAGAAGGATGGAAGGGAGTGGGGTTGAGTGGAAAAGAGTGGAATGGAATGGAATGCAATGCAATGGAATGGAATGGAGTGGAATGGAATGGAAGTGAATGGGAACTATGGAATTCAGTGGAGTGGAGAGGAGTGGAGTGGAGAATAGTGTATTGAATGGAATGGAATGAAATGGATTGGATTGGAGTGGAGTGGGTTCTACGGGAAAAGAATGCAATGTAATGTAAAGTAATGGAATGGAATGGAAAGGAATGGAAAGGAATGGAATGGAAGGGAATGGAATGGAATGGATTGAAATGGAGTTGAATGGAAAGGAAAGGAATGAATAAAGTGCAGTGGAGTGCAGTGGAGTGGAATGGAGAAGAAAGGAAGGAATTGGAGAGAATTGGAATGGAGTCTAATGGAATGGAGTGGAATGGAATGGAATAGAAAGCAATGGAAAGGAATGGAATGGAAAGGAATGGAATGGAATGGAATGGAATGGAATGGAATAGAGTGGACTGGAATGGAGGCGAAAGGGAAGGAATGCAATGCAGTGGAGTGGAGAGGAGCAGAGTGGAGAATAGTGGATTTGAATGGAATGGAAAGTAATGGAATGGATTAGAGTCGTGTGGAGTGGATTCTAGTTGAAAAAAATGGAAAGGAATGGAATGGAAAGGAATGGAATTGAATGGAATGGAATGGAGTGGACTGGAATGGGGGTGAATGGGAAGGAATGCAATCCAGTGGAGTGGAGAGGAGTGGAGTGGATTGCAATGGAATGGAATGCAAGGGATTGGAATGGAATGCAATGGAATGGAATGGGATGGAAGGGAATGGAAATGAATGCAATGCAATGGAATGGAATGGAGTGGATTCGACTGGAATAGAAGAGAATGGGAAGTAATGGAATGCAGTGGAGTGGAGAGGAGTGTAGTGGAGAAGAGTGGATTTGAATTGATTGCAATGAAATGCAATGGAATCAAACGGAATGGAATGAAGTGGACTGGAGTGTGGTGGATTGGAGTGGAATGGAATGGAATGGAAAGTAATGGAAAGAAATGTAATACAATGGAACGAAATAAAAGGAATGGAATGGAATGGAATGGAATGGAATGAATGGAATGGAATGGAATGGAATGGAATGGAAAGGAGTGGCGTGCATTTATTGGAATTGAATGGATTGGAGAGGAGTGTAGTGGAGTGGAGGGGAAAGGGAAGGAATGGATTGAAGTGAAGTGGATTGGAGTGGAATGGAGGGGAATCGATTGGATTCAGCTGGATTGGAATGGAATGGACTACAATGGAATGGAATGGAATGCAGTGGGTTGGAGGGGAGTTTCATGCGGGGAATGGATAGGAATGGAATGGAATGATATGGAACGGAACCGAACAGAACACAACGGAAGAGAGTGCAACGGAATGTAATGGAATGCAATGGAATGGAATGGCAAAAATTGTACTGGAGTGCAGTGGAGTTGAATAGAAAAGAAAGGAAGAGAGTGGAGTGGAGTGGAATGCAGTGGAATGGAATGGAATGGAATGGAATGGAAAGGAAAGGAATGGAGTTGACTTTAACTGAGGGAATGGCAATTAATGGAATGCAGAGGAGTGGAGAGGGGTGGAGTGGAGAAGAGTGGATTTGAATGGAATTTAATGGAATGGAATGGAGTGGACTGGAGAGGAGTGGTCTGGATTCTAGTGGAAAAGAATGTAATGGAATGGAATGGAATGGAATGGAATGGAAAAAAAGTGCTGTGGAGTGCAGTGGAGTGGAATGGAGAAGAAAGGAAGCAGTGGAGTGGAGTTGAATGGAGTGGAATGGAAAGTAGTGGAATGGAATGGAATGGGAGTGGAATGGAATGGAGTGGAATGGAATGGCATGTCATGGAATGGAATGGAAAGGAATAGAATGGAATGCAATGAAATGGAATGAAATGGAAAGGAATGGAATAAAATGGAATGGAATGGAGTGGACTGGAATGGAGGCAAACGGGAAGGAATGAAATGCAGTTGAGTGGAGAAGAGTGGAGTGGAGAAAAGTGCACTTGAATTTAATGGAATTGAATTCAATGGAAGGGTTGTAATGAAATGGAATGCAGTGGATTGGACTGGAGTGGATTGCAGTAGAATGGAATGGAATTGAAAATAATGGAATGCAGTAGAATGGAATGGAAAGGAATTCAATAGAATGGAATGAAAAGGAATGGGATGGAATGGAATGGAGAGGAACGGAGTGCAGTGTATTGGAAATGAATGGAATAGAGAGGATGGTGGTGGACTGTAGTGAAATGTGAAGGAATGGAAGGGAGTGGACTGGAGTGGAGTGGAGGATAAAGGAGGGGTGTAGATTGGATTCCGTAGGAATGGAATGGAATGGAATGGTATGGAAAGGAATGGAATTGAATGGAACGAAGTGGACTGGAGTGGAGTTGCATGGAGGTGAATTGAACGGAATGGAATGGGATGGAATGGAATGCAATGGAATGGAATGAAACGGAATGGAATGAATTGATTAGAATGGAAAGAAATGGAATGGAAAAAAGTGCAATGGAGTGCAGTGGAGTGGAATGGAAAAGAAAGGAAGGGAGTGGAGTGCAGGGGAATGGAGAGAAATGGAATAGAATGGAATGGAATGTATTGGACTGCAATGGAGGAAAATGGGAAGGAATGGAATAAAGAAGACTGGAAGGCAGTGGAGAGGAGAAGAGTAAATATGAATGGAATGGAATGGAATGGAATGGATTGGATTGGAGTGGAGTGGATTCTAGTGGAAAAGAATGGAATGGAATGGAATGGAATGGAATGGATTGAATTGGAATGCAATGGAATGCAATGGAAGGGAATGGAATGAAATGGAATGCAGTTGAAGGGAAAATAATGGAATGGGATGGAATGGAATGGACGGGAATGCAGGTTAATGGGAAGGAAAGAAATGCAGCGGAGTGGAGAAGAGTGGAGTGCAGAAGAGAGAATTTGAACTGAATGGAATGAATATAAAAAACTGCAGTGGAGTGTAGTGTAGAGGAATGGAGAAGAAAGGAATCAAGTGGAGTGGAGTGGAATGGCAAGGAAGGGAATGGAATGGAATGGAATGGACGGAATGCAATGGAATGGAACGGAACGGAACGGAACGGAATGGAATGGAATGGAATGGAATGGAATGGAGTGGATGGAAATGGGAAGGACTATAATGCAGTGGAGTGGAGAGGAGTGGAGTGGAGAATAGTGGATTTGAATGGAATGGAATGGAATGGAATGGAATGGAATGGATTGGAGTGGAACGGAGTGGATTCTAGTGGAAAAGAATGGAATGGAATGGAATGAATTGGAATGGAATGGAATGGAATGGAATGGAATGGAATGGAATGGAATGGAATGCAATGGAGAGAAATGGAATGGAATGGAATAAAGTGCAGTGGGGTGCAGTGGGGTGGAATGGAGAAGAAAGGAAGGAAGTGGAGTTGAGAGGAACGGAGTCAAATGGAATTTTATGAAATGGAGTGGAATGCAATGGAATGGAATTGAATGGAGTGGATTGGAATGGAGGCAAATGTGAAGGTAAGGAATGCACTGGTGTGCAGAGAGTAGAGTGCAGAAGAGTGGTTTTGAATTGAATGGAATGGAAAGAATGGACTGGAGTGGAGTGGAGTGGATTCAAGTTAAAGAATGCAATGGAATAGAACGGAATGGAATGGAATGGAATGGAATGAAATGGAATGAAATGGATTGAATGGAAAAAGTGAAGTGGAGTGTAGTGGAGTGGAAGGGAGAAGAAAGGAGGCAGGGGAGTGGAGTGGAATAGAATGGAATGGAATGGAATGGAATGGAATGGTTTGGATTGGAGCTGAATGGGAGGGAAGGAATTGCAGTGGAGTGGAGAGGAGTGGAGAGGAGAAGAGTGGATTTGAATTGAATGTAATGGAATGCAATGGAATGGGATGGAATGGAATGGAATGCCATGGATTGGAGTGGATTGGATTGTGGTAGAATGGAATTGAATGGAAAGTAATGGAATAGAATGGAATACAATGGAACGGAATGAAAAGAATGGAATGCAATGGAATGTGGTGGAATGGATTGCACTATATTGGAAAAGAATGCAATGGAGTGGAGTGTGGTGGAGTGGAGTGGAATGGGAAGGAATGGAATGGAGTGGAGTGGATTGGAATGGAGGGGAGTAGATTGCATTCAGGTGCAATGGAAGGGATGAGAATGGAATGGAATTCTGTGGATTGGAGTGGAGTTGCATGGAGGGAAATGGAATGGAGTAGTGTGGAGTGGAATGGAATGGAATTGAATGGAATGGAAAAGAATGGAAAAAATACAGTGGAGTGCAGTGGTGTTGAAAGGAGAAGAAAGGAAGGGAGTGGAGTGGACTGGAATGGAATGGAATAGAATGAAATGGAATAAAATGGAATGGAATGGAGAGGATTGGAATGGAGGCGAATGGGAAGGAATGGAATGCAATGGTGTCGAGAGGAGTGGAGTGCAGAAGAGTGGAGTTGAAATGAATGGAAATTAAAGGAATGGATTGGAGTGGAGTGGAGTGGATTCTAGTGGAAAAGAATATAATGGAATGGAATGCAATGGAATGGAATGGAGTGGACCGGAATGGAGTCGAATGGAACGCAGTGTACTGGAGAGGAGTGGAGGGGAGAAGTGCGGATATGAATTGAATGGAATGGAATGGAATAGATTGGAGTGGAATGGAGAGGAGTGGAGGGGAGAAGAGTGCATTTGAATTGAATGTAATGGAATGGAATGGATTAGAGAAGAGTGCAGTGGATTGTAGTGCAAAAGAAAGGAAGGAATAGAAAGAATTGGAATGGAATGGAATGGAAAGGAATGGAGTGGACTATAATGGAGGCGAATGGGAAGGAATGGAATGCACTGGAGTGGAGAGGAGTGGAGTGGAGAAGAATGGATTTGGATTGAATGAAATGGCATGGATTGGATTGGAATGGAGTGGATATTGTTGGAAAAGAGTTGAATGGAATGGAATGGAATGGATGGGAATGGAATGGAACGGAATGGAATGGAATGCAATGGAATATAATGGAATGGAATTGAATGGAAAGCAGTGGATTTGAGTGGAGTTGCGTGGAGGGGAATGGAATGGAACGGAATGAAATGGAATGCAGTGGAATGGAATGGAATGGAACGGAATGCAATAGAATGGAAAAAAGTGCAGTGGAGTGCAGTGGAGTGGAATGGAGAAGAAAGGAAGGGAGTGGGGTGGAGTGAAATGGAATGGAATTGAATGGAATAAAATGGAATGGAATGGAGTGGAATGGAATGGAGTCGAATGGGAAAGAATGGAATGCAGTGGTGCGGAGAGGAGTGTAGTGCAAAAGACTGGATTTGAAATGAATGGAATGAAAAGGCATGGATTGGAGTGGAGTGGAGTTGATTGTACTGGAATAGAATGCAATGGAATGGAATGGAATGGAATGTAACGGAATGGAATGAATGGAAAAAAGTTCAGTGGAGTGAAGTGGAGTGGAATGGAGAAGAAAGGAATGGAGTGGACTGGAGTGGAATGGAACGTAAAGGAGTAGAGAGGAATCAGAAGCAATGGAAAGGAATGGAATGGAATGGAAGGAATGGAATGGAATGGAAATGAATTCAGTGTGTTGGTGTGGAATTGCGAGGAGGGAAATATAATGGAATGGAATAATGGAATGGAATGGAATGGAATGGAATGGAGAAACGTGCAGTGGAGTGCGGTAGAGAGGAATGGAGAAGAAAGAATGGGAGTGGTGTGTAGTGGAAAGGAGTGAAATGGAATGGAATTGAATGAAATGGAAAGAATGGAAGGAGTGGATGGAATGGAGATGAATGGGATGGAATGGAATGCTATCGTGTGGAGAGGAGCAGAGTGCAGAAGAGTATATTTGAATTGAATGGAATGAAGAGGAATTTAATTTAACTGGAGAGGATTCTACGTGAAAAGAATGGCATAAAACTGAATGGAACGGAATGGAATGGATTGGAATGGAATAGAATGGAATGGAATAGAATGGAATGGAAAGGAAAGGAATGGAACGGAACGGAACGAAACGGAATGGAATGGAAAAAATTCAGTGGAGTGTAGTGGAGTGGAATGGAGAAGAAAGAAAGGGAGAGGAGTGGAGTGGAAAGGAGTGGAATGGAAAGGAATGGAATGGAATTGAATGGAATTGAATGGAATGGAGAGGACTGGAATGGAATGGAATGGAACAGAATGGAATGGAAAGGAATGGAATGGAATGGAGTGGACTGGAATGGAGGCGAATGTGAAGGAATGAAATGCAGTGGAGTGGAGAAGAGGGGAATGGAGAAGAGTAGATTTGAACTGAATGGAATGAAATGCAATGGATTGGGATGGAAAGGAATGGAATGCAGTGGATTGTAGTGGAGTGGATTGGAGTAGAATGGAATGGAATGGAAAGTAATGGAATTGAACGGAATACAGTGGAACAGAAAGAAAAGGAATTTAATGGAATGGAATAGAATGAAGTGGTTTGGAATGCAGTATATTGGAAATGAATGGAATGGAGAGGATTGTGGTGGAGTGCAGTGGAATGGGAAAGAATGTAATGGAGTGGAGTGGAGTGGAATGGAGGGGAGTAGGTTGGAATCAGGTGGAATGCAATGCAATGGAATGGAATGGAATGCAGAGATTGGGGCGGAGTTGCGTGGAGGGGAATGGAATGGTATGGAATGGAATGGAATGGAATGCAATAGAATGGAAAAAAGTGCAGTGGAGTGTTGTGGAGTGGAATGGAGAAGAAATGAATGGAGTGGAGTTGACTGGAATGGAGTGGAAAGGACTGGAATGGAATGGAATACAATGGAATGGAATGGAGAGGATCGCAATGAAGGTGAATGGGTAGGAATGGAAAGCTGTGATATGGAGAGGAGTGGAGTTTAGAAGAGTGCAGTTGAATTGAATGGAATGGAAAGGAATGAAGTGCAGTGCAGGGGATTGGATTCTGGTATAAAAAATGGAATGGAATGGAATTGAATGGAATGGAAAAATTGCAGTGGAGTGAAGTGGAGTGGAATGGAGAAGAAAGTAAGGGAGTGTATTGGAATGGAGGGGAATGCAATGGAACGCAAACGTATGGGATATAATGGAATGAAATGCAGAGGATTGGAGTGGAGTGAATGGGAGTAGAATGGAATGGAATGGAAAGTAATGGAAGGGAATGAAATACAATGGAATGGAATGATAAGGAATGGAATGGAATGGAGTAGAGGGGAGTGCAGTGTATTGGAAATGAATGGAATGGAGAGGACTGTTGTGGATTGGAGTGGAATGTGAAGGAATGGAATGGAGTGGAGTGAAGTGGAGTGGAATGCAATGGAGAAAAGTACATTGGATTAAGGTGGAATGGCATGGAATGGAATGGCATGAATGGAATGGAATGGAATGGAATGGAATTAATAGAATGGAATGGAATGGAACTGAAAAAAGTGCAATGGAGTGCAGTGGAGTGGAATGGAGAAGAAAGAAGGGAGTGGAGTTGAGTGGAATGGAATGGAATGGAATGGAATAGAATGGAATGGATTGGAGTGTATTGGAATGAAGGCAAATGGGAAGGAATGGAATGCAGCGGTACGGAGTGGAGTGGAGTTTAGAAGACTGGAATGAATTAAATGCAATGGAACAAAATGAATTGGAGTGCAGTGGATTGGATTCTTGTATAAAATAATGGAATGGAATGGAATGGAAAGGAATGGAATGGAATGGAAGAAAATGGAATGGAATGGCATGAATGGAGAAAAGTGCAGTGGAGTTTAATGGAGTGGAATCGAGAAGAAAGGAAGGGAGTGGAGTGGAATGGAGGGTAATGGAATGGAATGCAATGGAATGGGATGGAATGGAATGAAATGCAGGGGATTAGATTGGAGAATCTGGTAGTAGAATGGAATGGAATGGAAAGAAATGGAATGGAATGGAACACAATGAAATGGAATAATAAGGAATGGAATGGAATGGAATGGAGTGGAGTGCAGAGAATTGCAAATGAATGGAATGAGAAGAGTGTGGTGGACTGCGGCGGAATGGAAAGGAATTGAATGTAGTGGAGTAAAGTGGAGTGGAGTGCAATGGAGAGAAGTAGATTGTTTAAGTCGGAATGGAATGGAATGAAATGGAATGGAATGGAATGGAATGGAATGCAGAGCATTGGAGTGGAGTGGCCTGGAGGGGAATGGAATGGAAAGGAATGGAATGGAATGGAATCAAACAGAATGGAATGAATGGAATGGAATGGATTAGAAGGGAAAAAAGTGCAGTGGAGTGCAGTGGAGTGGAATGGAGGATAAAGGAAGGGAATGGAGTATAGTGGAATGGAGTGGAATGGAATGCAATGGAGCATAGGGGACAGGAATGGAAGCTAATGGGAAGGAATGGAATGCAGTGGATAGGAGAGGAATGAAGTGGAGAAGAATGGATTTGAATGGAATGGAATGGAATGGAATGGAATGAATGGAATGGAATGGAATGGAATGGATTGGAGTGGAGTGGATTCCAGTGGAATGGAGTGGAATGGAATGGAATGGAATGGAATGGAATGGAATGGAAGGCAATGGAATGCAATGGAATGAATGCAAAAAAGTGCAGTGGAGTTTATTGGAGTGGTATCGAGAAGAAAGGAACGGAGTGTAGTGGAATTGAGGGGAATGGAATGGAATGCAATGGAATGGGATGGAATGGAATGAAATGCAGGGGATTAGATTGGAGGGTATGGTAGCAGAATGGAATGGAATGGAAAGTAATAGAATGGAATGGAATACAATTAAATGGAATGATAAGGAATGGAATGGAATTGAATGGAGTAGAGTGCAGGGAATCGGAAATGAATGGAATGAGAGGAGTGTGGTGGACTGCAGTGGAATGGAAAGAAATTGAATGTAGTGGAGTGAAGTGGAGAGGAGTGCAATGGAGAGAAGTAGAACGGTTTAACTCGGAATGGAATGGAATGGAATGGAATGCAGAGCATTGGAGTGGAGTTCCTTGGAGGGGAATGGAATGGAATGGAATGGAATGGAATTGAATCAAACGGAATGGAATGAGTGGAATGGAATGGAAGGGAAAAAAGTGCAGTGGAGTGCAGTGGAGAGGAATGGAGGGGAAAGAAAGGGAAAGGAGTGTAGTGGAATGGAGTGGAATGGAATGCAAAGGAGCATAGGGGACTGGAAAGGAAGCTAATGGGAAAGAATGGAATGCAGTGGAGTGGAGAGGAGTGAAGTGGCGAAGAGTGGATTTGAATGGAATGGAATAAAATGGAATGGATTGGAGTGGATTCCAATGGAATGGAGTGGAATGGAATGGAATCGAATCGAATTGAATCGAATCGGCAGGAATGCATTGGAATGGAATGGAATGGAATGGAATGGAATGGAATGGATTGGACTGGAATGGAATGAAATGGAATGGTATGGATTGGACTGGAATGGTGTCAAATGATAATGAAATGTATGCAGTTGTTGAGTGCAGAGGAGTGGAGTTGAGAAGAGTTGATTTGATTTGAATGGAATTGAAAGGAAAGCAATAGAATGGAATGGAATGGAATGCAGTGGATTGGAATGGAATGGAATGCAGTTAATTGGAATGGAGTGGATTGGAGAAGAATGGGAAGGAATCAAATGCAGTCAAGCGGAGAGGAGTGGAGTGGAGTACAGTAGATTTGAATTGAATGCAATAAAATGGAATGGAATGGAGTGGAGTGGAGTGGAATCTAGTGGAAACAGTGTAATGGATTGGAATGTATGTAATGTAATGGAATGGGGACGAATGGGAACGAATGAAATGCAGTGGAGTGGAGAGGTGTGGAGTGGAGAAGTGTGGATTTGAATTGAATGAAATTGAATGGAATAGACAGGAGTGGAGTGGAGAGGATTCTAGTGGAAAAAATGGAATGGAATGGAATGCAACGGAATGGAATGGAATGGAATGGAATGGAATGGAATGGAATGGAATGGATTGGAATGGAATGGAATGCAATGGAATGGAATGGAACGGAATGGAATGGAATGAAACGGAATGGAATGAATGGAATGGAATGGAATGGAAAAAAGTGCAGTGGAGTGCAGTGGAGTGGAATGGAGAAGAAAGGAAGGGAGTGGAGTTGAGTGGAATAGAGTGGAATGCAATGGAATTGAATCGAATAGAATGGAATGGATTGGAGTGTATTTGAATGAAGGCAAATTGGAAGGAATGGAATGCAGTTTTATGGAGTGGAGTGGAGTTTAGAAGACTGGAATGAATTGAATGCAATGGAAAAAAATGAGTTGGAGTGCAGTGGATTGGATTATTGTATAAAATAATGAATGGAATGGAATGGAATAGAATGGAATGCAATGCAATGGAAGGCAAAGGAATGAATGGAAAAAAGTGCAGTGGAGTTTATTGGAGTGGAATCGAGAAGAAAGGAAAGGAGTGGAGTGGAATGGAGGGGAATGGAATGGAATGCAATGGAATGGGATGGAATGGAATGAAATGCAGGGGATTAGATTGGAGGGTATGCTAGTAGAATGTAAAGGAATGGAACGTAATGGAATGTAATGGAATACAATGAAATGGAATGATAAGGAATGGAATGGACTTGAGTGGAGTGGAGTGTATTGGAAATGAATGGAATGGAGTGGAGTTTGGTGGATTGGAGTGGAATGGGAAGGAATGGAATGGAGTGGAGTGAAGTGGTGTGGAGTGCAATGGAGGGAAGTAGATTGTACAAAGGTGGAATGGAATGGAATGGAATGGAATGGAATGGAATTGAATGGAATGCAGTGGATTGGAGTGATGTTGCATGGAAAGGAATGGAATGGAATAGAATGGAATGGAATGGAATCAAAAGGAATGGAATGAATGGAATTGAATGGAATGAAATGGAAAAAAGTGCCGTGGGGTGCATTGGGAGTGGAATGGAGAAGAAAGGAAGGGAGAGGGTGCAGTGCAATGGAGTGGAATTGAATGCAATGGAACACAGAGGACTGGAATGGAGGCGAATGATAAGGAATGGAATGCAGTGGAGTGGAGAGGAGTGGAGTGGAGAAGAGTGGATTTGAATTGAATGCAATGGAATGGAATGGAATGGAATGGATTAGAGAGGAGTGGAATGGATTCCAGTGGAAACGAATAGAATGGAATGAAATGGAATGGAATGGAATGGAATGGAATGGAATGGAATGGAATGGAATGGAATCGACTAGAATGGAATGGAATTGACCGGAATGGAATAGAATCGACTGGAATGGAATGGAAAGGAATGGAATGGAATGAAATGGAATAGAACGGAATGGAGTGGATTGGACGGGAATGGGTGCGAATGGGAAGGAATGGAACGCAGTGGAGTGGGGAAGAGAGGATATGATTTGAATGGAATGGCATGGAATGGATTGGAGTGGAGTGGATTCTAGTGGAAAAAAATGCAATGGAATGGAATTTTATAGAATGAAATGGAATGGCGAGGAATGGAATACAATGGAATGGAATGGAATGGAATGGAATGGAATGGAAAAAATTGCAGTGGAATATACTGGAGTGGAATGGAGAAGAAATGAAGCAAGTGGAGTGGAGTTAAACGGAGTGGAATGGAACGGAACGGAACGGAACAGAACGGAATGGAATGGAGTGAACTGGAATGGAGTCAAATGGGCAGAATGGTATGCAATTGAGTGCAGAGGAGTGGAGTGGAGAAGAGTGGATTTGAATTGATTGGAAAGGAATTCAATGGAAAGTAATGGAATGCAATGGAATGGAATGGAATGGAATGCAGTGGAATGGAGTGGAGTGGATTGGAGAAAAATGGGAAGGAATCAAATGCAGTGGAGTGGAGAGGAGAGGAGTGGAGTAGAGTGGATTTGAATTGAATGCAATGAAATCGAATGGATTGGAATGGAGTGGAGTGGATTCTAGTGGAAAACAAAGAAATGAATGGAATGGAATGGAATGGAATGGAATGAAATGGAATGTAATGGATTGGAATGGAATGAAATGGAATGTAATGGAGTGGAATGGAATGAAATGAATGTAATGGAGTGGAATGGAATGGAGTGGAATGGACTGGACAGGAATGGAGATGAATGGGAACAAACGGAATACAGTGGAGTAGAGAGGACTGGAGTGGAGAAGTGTGGATTTGAATTGAATGAAATGGAATGGAATGCATTGGTGTGCAGTGGAGTGAATACTAGTGGATAAGAATAGAACGGAAAGGACCAGAATGAAACGGAATTGAATGGAATAGAATGGAATGGAATGGAATGGAATGGAATGGAATGGAATGGCAAGGAATTGAATGGAATGGAGTGGACAGGAATGGAGGTGAATGGGAAGAAACGGAAGGCACTGGAGTGTAGAGGAGTGGATCGGAGAAGAGTGGATTTGAAAAGATTGGAAGGCAATGCAAGGGAATGGAATAGAATGGAATGCAATGGATTGGAGTGCATTTGTGTTGAGGGGAATGGAAAGGAATGGAATAGAATGGATTGGAATGGAATGGAATGCAATGGAATGGAATGGAACGGAATGGAATGGAATGAAACGGAATGGAATGAATGGAATGGAATGGAATGGAAAAAAGTGCAGTGGAGTGCAGTGGAGTGGAATGGAGAAGAAAGGAAGGGAGTGGAGTTGAGTGGAATAGAGTGGAATGCAATGGAATGGAATCGAATAGAATGGAATGGATTTGAGTGTATTTGAATGAAGGCAAATTGGAAGGAATGGAATGCAGTTTTATGGAGTGGAGTGGAGTTTAGAAGACTGGAATGAATTGAATGCAATGGAAAAAAATGAGTTGGAGTGCAGTGGATTGGATTATTGTATAAAATAATGAATGGAATGGAATGGAATGGAATAGAATGGAATGCAATGCAATGGAAGGAAAAGGAATGAATGGAAAAAATTGCAGTGGAGTTTATTGGAGTGGAATCGAGAAGAAAGGAAAGGAGGGAAGTGGAATGGAGGGGAATGGAATGGAATGCAATGGTTGGGATGGAATGGAATGAAATGCAGGTGATTAGATTGGAGGGTATGCTAGTAGAATGTAAAGGAATGGAACGTAATGGAATGTAATGGAATACAGTGAAATGGAATGATAAGGAATGGAATGGACTTGAGTGGAGTGGAGTGTATTGGAAATGAATGGAATGGAGTGGAGATGGGTGGATTGGAGTGGAATGGGAAGGAATGGAATGGAGTGGAGTGAAGTGGTGTGGAGTGCAATGGAGGGAAGTAGATTGTATAAAGGTGGAATGGAATGGAATGGAGTGGAATGGAATGGAATGGAATGGAATGGAATTGAATGGAATTGAATGGAATGCAGTGGATTGGAGTGATGTTGCATGGACAGGAATGGAATGGAATAGAATGGAATGGAATGGAATCAAAAGGAATGGAATGAATGGAATAAATGGAATGCAATAGAAAAAAGTGCGGTGGGGTGCATTGGGAGTGGAATGGAGAAGAAAGGAAGGGAGAGGAGTGCAGTGCAACGGAGTGGAATTGAATGCAACGGAACACAGAGGACTGGAATGGAGGAGAATGATAAGGAATGGAATGCAGTGGAGTGGAGAGGAGTGGAGTGGAGAAGAGTGGATTTGAATTGAATGCAATGGAATGGAATGGAATGGAATGGATTAGAGAGGAGTGGAATGGATTCCAGTGGAAACGAATAGAATGCAATGAAATGGAATAGAATGGAATGGAATGGAAATGAATGGAATCGACTGGAATGGAATGGAATTGACAGGAATGGAATAGAATCGACTGGAATGGAATGGAATGGAAAGGAATGGAGTGGAATGGAATGGAATAGAACGGAATGGAGTGGATTGGACGGGAATGGGTGCGAATGGGAAGGAATGGAACGCAGTGGAGTGGGGAAGAGAGGATATGATTTGAATGGAATGCCATGGAATGGATTGGAGTGGAGTGGATTCTAGTGGAAAAAAATGCAATGGAATGGAATTTTATAGAATGAAATGGAATGGAATGGAATGGCGAGGAATGGAATAGAATGGAATGGAATGGAATGGAGACCATCACGTGGAATGGAGTGGAATGGAATGGAATGGAATGGAATGGAATGGAATGGAATTGTGAAATGAAATTTGAGCTGACATTGTGCAACTGCAATCCTACAAGGGTTACATATTGAGAACTTGTTGAAAGAAAGGAATAGAATAAAAGAGTGTGGAATGGAAAGGAATGGAAAGGAATGGAATGGAATGACATGGAAAGGAAGGGAATGGAATGGAAAGGAATTTGACGGTGAAGTAAAAAGTAAGCTGACATTCTGGAACTGCAATATAATCATTGTGACAGTTTGAGAAGTTGATGAAATAAGAATGGAATGGAATGGAGTGCAATTGAACATAATAGAAGAGAATGGAATGAAATCGAATTGAAAAGAATTGAATGGAATTGAATGGACTAGAATGGAATGGAATGGAATGGAATGGAATGGAATGGAATGGAATAGAATGGAATGGAATGGAATGGCGTGGAGTGGAGTGGAGTGGAGTGGAATGGAATGGAATGGAATGGAAATGAATGGAATGGAACAGTGAAATAAAATGTGAGCTGATGTACTTCCACTGGAATCCAGCCAGGGTGACAGATTGAGGGCTTGTTGAAAGAAAGGAATAGAAAAGCATACTGTGGAGTGGAATGGAATGGAACGGAATGGAATGGAATGGAATCAAATGGAATGGAATGGATAAATTAAATGTGAGCTGATATTGTGCCACTGCAATCCAGCCAGGGTGACAGATAAAGAACTTGTTGAAAGAAAGTAATAGAATCGAATAGTCTGGAATGGAATGGAATTGAGAGCAATGGAAGAGAATGGAATGGAATGGAAAGAATGGAATGGAATGGAATGGAATCGAATGTAACAGTGAAATAAAATGTGAGCTGACATTGTGTCACTCCAACCATCCAGGGTGACCGATTGAGAACATGTTGAAAGAAAAGAAAAGAGAATAGTGTGGATTGCAATTGAATGGAATGGATTGGAGTGTAATGGAACCGAATGGAAATGAATGGTATAGAATTGAGTGGAATGGAATGGAATTGAATGGAATGGAATGGAATGGAATGGAATGGAATGGATTGGAATGGAAGGTAAAAGAAAATGTAAGCTGACATTGTGGAGCTGCAATCCAGCAAGGGTGACAGATTGAGAACTTGTTGAAACAAAGGAATGGAATGGAATGGAATGGAATGGAATGGAATGGAATGGAATGGAGTGGAATGAATTGGAGTTCAATGGAATGGAGTGGATTGAAATGGAAAGGAATGGAATGGAATGGAATGGCAGGGAATGGAATGGAATGTAACGTTGAAATATAACGTGAGTTGACATTCTGACACTGCAATAAAGCCAAGGTAACATATTGAGAACTTTCTGAAAGAAAGGAATAGAAAAGAACAGTGTAGATTGGAAGGGAATGGAACGGAATCGAATGAAATGGAAAGGAAAGGAGTGGAATGGAATTGAATGGAACGGAATGGAATGAAATGGAATGGAATGGGATGGAAGGGAATGGAATGGAATGGAGTGAAGTTGAACATAATAGAAGAGAATGGAATGAAATCGATTGGAATAGAATTGAATGGAATTGAATGGAATAGAATGAAATGGAATGGAATGGAATGGAGGGGAATGGAATGGAATGGAAATGAATGTAATGGAACAGTGAAACAAAATGTGAGCTGCTATTCTGCCACTGCAATACAGCCAGGGTGACAGATTGAGAGCTTGTTGAAAGAAAGCAATGGAATAGCATAGTGTGGAATGGAATGGAATGGAATGGAATGGAATGGAATGGAATGGAATGGAATGGAATGGGGAAATAAAATGTGAGCGATATTGTGCCACTGCAATCCAGCCAGGGTGACAGATTGAGAATTTGTTGAAAAAAGGACTAGAAACGAATAGTGTGGATTGGAATGGATTGGAATGGAATGGAATGGAATGGAATGGAATGGAATGGAATGGAATGGAAAGGTGAAATAAAATGTGAGCTGACATTGTGCCACTGCAATTCAGAGAGGGTGAGAGATTGAGAACCTGTGGAAAGAAAGGAAGATAATAGGATAGTGTGGAATGCAATGGAATGGAATGGAATGGAATGGAATGGAATGGAATGGAATGGAATGGAATGGAGTGTAATGGAACAGAATGGAAATGAATGAATGGAATGCAATGGAAAGGAATGGAATTGGAATGGAATGGAATAGAGTGGAATGGAATGGAATGGAATGGTGAAAGAAAATGTGAGCTGACACTGTGCCACTGAAATCCAGCCAGGGTGACATATTGAGAATTGTTGAAACAAGGGAGTAGAATAGAATAGTGTGCAATGTAATGGAATGGAAAGGAATGGAATGGAATGGAATGGAATGGAATGGAATGGAATGGAATGGAATGGAATGGAATGGAATGGAATGGTGAAAGAAAATGTGAGCTGAACTGTGCCACTGAAATCCAGCCAGGGTGACATATTGAGAATTGTTGAAACAAGGGAGTAGAATAGAATAGTGTGCAATGTAATGGAATGGAAAGGAATGGAATGGAATGGAATGGAATGGAATGGAAGGGAATGGAGTGCAATGGAATGGAATGGAATGAAATCGAATGAAATGGCATGGAGTGGAAAAGAAAGGAATGGAATGAAATGGTGTAACAAAATGCGAGCCGACATTGTGCCACTGAAATCCAGCCAGGGTGACAGAGGGTGATAGATTGAGAACATGTTGAAAGAAAGGAGTAGAATAGAGTAGTTTGGAATGGAATGGAATGAAATGCAATGGAGTGCAATGGAACGGAGTTGAACAGAAAGTAATGAAATGGAATGGAAGGGAATGTAATGAATGGAAAGGAATGGAATGGAATGGAATGGTGAAATGAAATTTGAGCTGACACTGTACAACTGCAATCCTACAAGGGTTACATATTGTGAACTTGTTGAAAGAAAGGAATAGAATAAAAGAGTGTGGAATGGAAAGGAGTGGAATGGAAGGGAATGGAATGGAATGGAATGGAATGGAATGGAAGGAACGGAATAGAATGGAATGGAATGGAATAGAATGGAAGGAATGGAATGGAATGGAATGTAAGGAATAAATGGAATGGAGACCATCACGTGGAATGGAGTGAAATGTCATGGAATGGAATGGAGTGAAATGTCATGGAATGGAATGGAATGGAATGGAATGCAATGGAAAGGAAGGGAATGGAATGGAATGACATGGAAAGGAAGGGAATGGAATGGAAAGGAATTTAATGGTGAAGTAAAAGTAAGCTGACATTGTGGAACTGCAATATAAACAGGGTGACAGTTTGAGAAGTTGATGAAATAAGAATGGAATGGAATGGAGTGCAATTGAATATAATAGAAGAGAATGGAATGAAATCGAATTGAAAAGAATTGAACGGAATTGAATGGAATAGAATGAAATGGAATGGAATGGAATGGAATGGAATGGAATGGAATGGAATGGAATGGAATGGAACCGTGAAATAAAATGTGAGCTGATATACTTCCACTGCAATCCAGCCAGGGTGACAGATTGAGATCTTGTTGAAAGAAAGTAATAGAGTAGCATACTGTGGAATGGAATGGAATGGAACCAAATGGAATGGAATGAAATGAAATGGAATGGAATGGTTAAATAAAATGTGAGCTGCTATTGTGCCACTGCAATCCAGCCAGGGTGACAGATAAAGAACTTGTTGAAAGAAAGTAATAGAATCGAATAATCTGGAATGGAATGGAATGGAGTGCAATGGAAGAGAATGGAATTGAATGGAATGGAATAGAATGGAATGGAATGGAATGGAATGGAATGGAATGGAATGGAATGGAATGAACAGTGAAATAAATTGTGAGCTGACATTGTGTCACTGCAATGCACACAGGGTGACCGATTGAGAACTTGTTGAAAGAAAGGAAGAGAAGAGAATAGTGTGGAATGCAATAGAATGGCAAGTAATGGAGTGTAATGGAACCGAATGGAAATGAATGGAATGGAATGGAATGGAATGGAATGGAATGGAATGGAATGGAATGGTACGGAATGGAATGGTTAAAGTAAATGTGAGCTGACATTGTGCAACTGCAATACAGCCAGGGTGACATATTAAGAATTGTTGAAACAAAGCAGTAGAATAGAATAGTGTGGAATGTAAGGAAATGGAAAAGAATGGAAAGCAATGGAATGGAATGGAATGGAGTGCAATGGAACGGAAAGGAACGGAACGGAATGAAATGGAATGGAATGGAGTGGAAAAGAATGGAATGGAATGAAACGGAGTAACAAAATGTGAGCTGACATTGTGCTACTGCAATCCAGCAAGGGTGACAGATTGAGAACATGTTGAAAGAAAGGAGTAGAATAGAATAGTTTTGAGTGGAATGGAATGAAATGGAATGGAATGCAATGGAACTGAATTGACCAGAAAGTAATCAAATGGTATGGAAAAGAATGGAATGAATGGAATGGAATGGAATGCAACAGAATGGAATGAAACGGTGAAATGAAATATGAGCTGACATTGTGCCACTGCAATCCTACAAGGGTTACAGATTGAGAACTTGTGGAAAGAAAGGAATAGAATAAAATAGTGAATGGAATGGAATGGCATGGAATGGAATGGCATGGAATGGAATGGCATGGAATGGAATGGAATGGAATGGAATGGAATGGAATGGAGTGGCGTGGAGTGGATTGGAATGGAATGCAATGGAATGGAATAGAATGGAATTGGTTGCAAAGGAAAAGAATGGAACAGAATGGAATGGAATGGAGTGGAATGGAATGGAATGGATTGGAATGGAAGGGAATGGATTGGAATGGAATGGAATGGAAAGGAAGGGTGAAATAAAATGTAGGGTGATACTGCAAAACTGAATTCCAGCCAGGGTGACAGATTGAGAAATTGTTGAATGGAAGGAATAGAATAGATTAGTGGGGAAATGAAAGGAATGGAATGGAATGGAATGAAATGGAATGAATGGAATGGAATGGTGAGCAACATGCGGAATGGAATTAAATGGAATCGAATCGAATTTATTGGAATGGAACTGTGAAATAAAATGTGTGCTGAATTTTTGCCACAGCAATCCAGACAGCGTGACAGACTCAGAACTTATTGAAAGAAAGTAATATAATAGAACAGTGTGGAATCGAATGTAATGGAATGGAATGGAATGAAATGGAATGGAATGGATTGCAAGGGAATGGAATGGAATGGAAAGGAATGGAATGGAATGGAATGGAACAGTGAAATAAAATGGGAGCTGACATTGTGCCACTGCAATCCATCCAGGGTGACACATTGAGAACTGGTTGAAAGAAAGGAATAGAATAGAATCGTGTGGAGTGGAAAGGAATAGAATGAAATGGACTGGAATGGAATGGAGTGGAATGGAATGGAATGGAGTGCAATGGAATGGAATGGAATGGAATGGAATGAAATGGAATGGAGTGCATCGGAACAGAATGGAACGGAATGGAATGGAATAGAATGGAATGGAATGGATTGGAATGGAAAGGGAAAATAAAATGTGAGCTGACATAGTGCCAATGCAATGAAACCAGGGTGAGAGATTGATAACTTGTTGCAAGATAGGAATAGAATAGAATAGTGTGGAATGGAATGGAATGGAATAGAATGGAATGGAATGGAATGGAATGGAATGGAATGGAATGGAATGGAATGGAATGGAATTCAATGGAAAAGAATGGAAAGGAATGGAATGAAATTGAATGGAATGGAATGGAATGCAATGGAATGGATTGGAAAGGAAAGGGGAAATAAAATGTGAGCTGACATAGTGCCACTGCAATCCAACCAGGGTGAGAGATTGAGAACTTGTCGCAAGATAGGAATAGAATAGAATAGTGTGGAATGGAAGGGAATGGAATGGAATGGAAAGGAACAGAATGGAACGGAATGGAGCAGAATGGAATGCAATGCAATGGAATGGAAAGGAGTGGAGTGGAATGGAGTGGAGGCGAATGTGAAGGAATGGAATGCAGTGTAGTGGAAAGGAATTTAGTGGAGAAGTGTGGATTTGAGTTGTATGGAATGGAATGGAATGGATTCGAGTTTAGTGGAGTGGATTATAGTGGAAAAGAATAGACTGGAATGGAATGGAATGGAACAGAATGGAATGGAATGGAATGGAATGCAGTGAATTGCAGTGAAGTGGATTGGAGTAGAATGGAATGGAATGGAGAGGAATGGAATGGAATGTAATACAATGGAATGGAATGCGATGCAGTGGATTGGAGTGGAGGCGCATGGAGGTGAATGGAATGCATTGGAATGGAATGGAATGGAATGGAACGGAACAGAAAAGAATGGAATGGAGTGGAATGCTATCGAATGCAATGGAATGGAAATTAATGGAATGGAATGTAAAAAACTTCAATGGAGTGCAGTGGAGTGGAATGGAGAAGTAAGGATGGGAGAGGAGTGCAGTGGAATGAAGTGGAATGGAATGGAATGGAATGGAGTGGAATGGAATGGAATGGAATGGAATGGAATGGAATGGAATGGAATGGACTGTAGTGGAAGCCAATTGGAAGGAATGTAATCCACTGGATTGGAGAGCAATGTACTGGCGAAGGGTGGATTTGAATTTAACAGAATGGAATGGAATATACTCGAGTGGAATGGAGTGGTTTACAGTGGAAAAGAATAGAATGGAATGGAATGGAATGGAATGGAATGGAATGGAATGGAATGGAATGGAAAAAATTGCTGTGCAGCACATTGGAGTGAAATGGAGAAGAAAGGAAGGGAGTGGAGGGGAGCGGAATGGAGTAGAATGGAATTGAAAAGAAAAGAATGGAATGGAAAGGAATGGACTGGAATGTAGGCGAATGTGAAGGAATGGAACTGAGTGGAGTGGTGAGGAGTGGAGTGGAGAAGAGTGGATTTGAATAGAATGGAATGGAATGGATTGGAGTGGATTCCAGTGGAAAAGAATGGAATGGAATGGAATGGAATTTAATGGAATGGAATGGAATGGAATGGAATGGAATGGAATGGAATGGAATGGAACGGAATGCAGTGGCATGGAACAGAATGGAGTGGAATGAACGGAGTGGAATGGAGTGGAATGGAACGGAATGGAATGGAATGGAATGGAATGCAATGGAATGGAATGGAATGGAATGGAATGCAATGGAAAGGAGTGGAAAGGAATGGATGCGATTCGGAAGGCATGGAACGCAGTGGAGTTGAGAGGAGTGCAGTAGACAATAGTGGATTTAAATAGAAAGGAATGGAATGTATTGGAGTGGAGTGGAGAGGATTCCAGTGAAAAGAAGGGAAGGGAATGGAATGGAGTGGAATGTAAAGGAATGGAATTGAATGGAATGGAAAAAAGTGGATGGGAGTGTACTAGAGTGGAATGGAGAAGGATGGAAGGGAGTGGGGTTGAGTGGAAAAGAGTGGAATGGAATGGAATGCAATGCAATGGAATGGAATGGAATGGAGTGGAATGGAATGGAAGTGAATGGGAACTAATGGAATTCAGTGGAGTGGAGAGGAGTGGAGTGGAGAATAGTGTATTTGAATGGAATGGAATGAAATGGATTGGATTGGAGTGGAGTGGGTTCTACGGGAAAAGAATGCAATGTAATGTAAAGTAATGGAATGTAATGGAAAGGAATGGAAAGGAATGGAATGGAAGGGAATGGAATGTAATGGATTGAAATGGAGTTGAATGAAAAGGAAAGGAATGAAATAAAGTGCAGTGGAGTGCAGTGGAGTGGAATGGAGAAGAAAGGAAGGAATTGGAGAGAATTGGAATGGAGTCTAATGGAATGGAGTGGAATGGAATGGAATAGAAAGCAATGGAAAGGAATGGAATGGAAAGGAATGGAATGGAATGGAATGGAATGGAATAGAGTGGACTGGAATGGAGGCGAAAAGGAAGGAATGCAATGAGGTGGAGTGGAGAGGAGCAGAGTGGAGAATAGAGGATTTGAATGGAATGGAAAGTAATGGAATGGATTAGAGTCGTGTGGAGTTGATTCTAGTTGAAAAAAATGGAAAGGAATGGAATGGAAAGGAATGGAATTGAATGGAATGGAATGGAGTGGACTGGAATGGGGGTGAATGGGAAGGAATGCAATCCAGTGGAGTGGAGAGGAGTGGAGTGGATTGCAATGGAATGGAATGCAAGGGATTGGAATGGAATGCAATGGAATGGAATGGGATGGAAGGGAATGGAAATGAATGCAATGCAATGGAATGGAATGGAGTGGATTCGACTGGAATAGAAGAGAATGGGAAGTAATGGAATGCAGTGGAGTGGAGAGGAGTGTAGTGGAGAAGAGTGGATTTGAATTGATTGCAATGAAATGCAATGGAATCAAGCGGAATGGAATGAAGTGGACTGGAGTGTGGTGGATTGGAGTGGAATGGAATGGAATGGAAAGTAATGGAAAGAAATGTAATACAATGGAACGAAATAAAAAGGAATGGAATGGAATGGAATGGAATGGAATGGAATGGAATGGAATGGAAAGGAGTGGCGTGCAGTTTATTGGAATTGAATGGATTGGAGTGGAGTGTAGTGGAGTGGATGGGAAAGGGAAGGAATGGATTGAAGTGAGGTGGATTGGAGTGGAATGGAGGGGAATCGATTGGATTCAGCTGGATTGGAATGGAATGGACTACAATGGAATGGAATGGAATGCAGTGGGTTGGAGGGGAGTTTCATGCGGGGAATGGATAGGTATGGAATGGAATGATATGGAACGGAACCGAACAGAACACAACGGAAGAGAGTGCAACGGAATATAATGGAGTGCAATGGAATGGAATGGAAAAAATTGTACTGGAGTGCAGTGGAGTTGAATAGAAAAGAAAGGAAGAGAGTGGAGTGGAGTGGAATGCAGTGGAATGGAATGGAATGGAATGGAATGGAATGGAATGGAAAGGAAAGGAATGGAGTTGACTTTAACTGAGGCGAATGGCAATTAATGGAATGCAGAGGAGTGGAGAGGGGTGGAGTGGAGAAGAGTGGATTTGAATGGAATTTAATGGAATGGAATGGAGTGGACTGGAGAGGAGTGGTCTGGATTCTAGTGGAAAAGAATGGAATGGAATGGAATGGAATGGAATGGAATGGAATGGAAAAAAAGTGCTGTGGAGTGCAGTGGAGTGGAATGGAGAAGAAAGGAAGCAGTGGAGTGGAGTTGAATGGAGTGGAATGGAAAGTAGTGGAATGGAATGGAATGGAATGGAGTGGAATGGAATGGAGTGGAATGGAATGGCATGTCATGGAATGGAATGGAAAGGAATAGAATGGAATGCAATGAAATGGAATGAAATGGAAAGGAATGGAATAAAATGGAATGGAATGGAGTGGACTGGAATGGAGGCAAACGGGAAGGAATGAAATGCAGTTGAGTGGAGAAGAGTGGAGTGGAGAAAAGTGCACTTGAATTTAATGGAATTGAATTCAATGGAAGGGGTTGTAATGAAATGGAATGCAGTGGATTGGACTGGAGTGGATTGCAGTAGAATGGAATGGAATTGAAAATAATGGAATGCAGTAGAATGGAATAGAAAGGAATTCAATAGAATGGAATGAAAAGGAATGGGATGGAATGGAATGGAGAGGAACGGAGTGCAGTGTATTGGAAATGAATGGAATAGAGAGGATGGTGGTGGACTGTAGTGAAATGTGAAGGAATGGAAGGGAGTGGACTGGAGTGGAGTGGAGGATAAAGGAGGGGTGTAGATTGGATTCCGTAGGAATGGAATGGAATGGAATGGTATGGAAAGGAATGGAATTGAATGGAACGAAGTGGACTGGAGTGGAGTTGCATGGAGGTGAATTGAACGGAATGGAATGGGATGGAATGGAATGCAATGGAATGGAATGAAACGGAATGGAATGAATTGATTAGAATGGAAAGAAATGGAATGGAAAAAAGTGCAATGGAGTGCAGTGAATGGATTGGAGTGTATTGGAATGAAGGCAAATGGGAAGGAATGGAATGCAGCGGTACGGAGTGGAGTGGAGTTTAGAAGACTGGAATGAATTAAATGCAATGGAACTAAATGAATTGGAGTGCAGTGGATTGGATTCTTGTATAAAATAATGGAATGGAATGGAATGGAAAGGAATGGAATGGAATGGAAGAAAATGGAATGGAATGGCATGAATGGAGAAAAGTGCAGTGGAGTTTAATGGAGTGGAATCGAGAAGAAAGGAAGGGAGTGGAGTGGAATGGAGGGTAATGGAATGGAATGCAATGGAATGGGATGGAATGTAATGAAATGCAGGGGATTAGATTGGAGAATCTGGTAGTAGAATGGAATGGAATGGAAAGAAATGGAATGGAATGGAACACAATGAAATGGAATAATAAGGAATGGAATGGAATGGAATAGAGTGGAGTGCAGAGAATTGCAAATGAATGGAATGAGAAGAGTGTGGTGGACTGCGGCGGAATGGAAAGGAATTGAATGTAGTGGAGTAAAGTGGAGTGGAGTGCAATGGAGAGAAGTAGATTGGTTTAAGTCGGAATGGAATGGAATGAAATGGAATGGAATGGAATGGAATGGAATGCAGAGAATTGCAAATGAATGGAATGAGAAGAGTGTGGTGGACTGCGGCGGAATGGAAAGGAATTGAATGTAGTGGAGTAAATTGGAGTGGAGTGCAATGGAGAGAAGTAGATTGGTTTAAGTCGGAATGGAATGGAATGAAATGGAATGGAATGGAATGGAATGGAATGCAGAGCATTGGAGTGGAGTGGACTGGAGGGGAATGGAATGGAAAGGAATGGAATGGAATGGAATCAAACAGAATGGAATGAATGGAATGGAATGGATTAGAAGGGAAAAAAGTGCAGTGGAGTGCAGTGGAGTGGAATGGAGGATAAAGGAAGGGAATGGAGTATAGTGGAATGGAGTGGAATGGAATGCAATGGAGCATAGGGGACAGGAATGGAAGCTAATGGGAAGGAATGGAATGCAGTGGATAGGAGAGGAATGAAGTGGAGAAGAATGGATTTGAATGGAATGGAATGGAATGGAATGGAATGGAATGGAATGGATTGGAGTGGAGTGGATTCCAGTGGAATGGAGTGGAATGGAATGGAATGGAATGGAATGGAATGGAATGGAATGGAAGGCAATGGAATGCAATGGAATGAATGCAAAAAAGTGCAGTGGAGTTTATTGGAGTGGTATCGAGAAGAAAGGAACGGAGTGGAGTGGAATTGAGGGGAATGGAATGGAATGCAATGGAATGGGATGGAATGGAATGAAATGCAGGGGATTAGATTGGAGGGTATGGTAGCAGAATGGAATGGAATGGAAAGTAATAGAATGGAATGGAATACAATTAAACGGAATGATAAGGAATGGAATGGAATTGAATGGAGTAGAGTGCAGAGAATCGGAAATGAATGGAATGAGAGGAGTGTGGTGGACTGCAGTGGAATGGAAAGAAATTGAATGTAGTGGAGTGAAGTGGAGAGGAGTGCAATGGAGAGAAGTAGAACGGTTTAACTCGGAATGGAATGGAATGGAATGGAATGCAGAGCATTGGAGTGGAGTTCCTTGGAGGGGAATGGAATGGAATGGAATGGAATGGAATGGAATGGAATGGAATGGAATGGAATCAAACGGAATGGAATGAGTGGAATGGAATGGAAGGGAAAAAAGTGCAGTGGAGTGCAGTGGAGAGGAATGGAGAGGAAAGAAAGGGAAAGGAGTGTAGTGGAATGGGGTGGAATGGAATGCAAAGGAGCATAGCGGACTGGAAAGGAAGCTAATGGGAAAGAATGGAATGCAGTGGAGTGGAGAGGAGTGAAGTGGCGAAGAGTGGATTTGAATGGAATGGAATAAATGGAATGGATTGGAGTGGATTCCAATGGAATGGAGTGGAATGGAATGGAATGAATCGAATTGAATCGAATCGGCAGGAATGCATTGGAATGGAATGGAATGGAATGGAATGGAATGGAATGGATTGGACTGGAATGGAATGAAATGGAATGGTATGGATTGGACTGGAATGGTGTCAAATGACAATGAAATGTATGCAGTTGTAGAGTGCAGAGGAGTGGAGTGGAGAAGAGTTGATTTGATTTGAATGGAATTGAAAGGAAAGCAATGGAATGGAATGGAATGGAATGCAGTGGATTGGAATGGAATGGAATGCAGTTAATTGGAATGGAGTGGATTGGAGAAGAATGGGAAGGAATCAAATGCAGTCAAGCGGAGAGGAGTGGAGTGGAGTACAGTAGATTTGAATTGAATGCAATAAAATGGAATGGAATGGAGTTGAGTGGAGTGGAATCTAGTGGAAAACAGTGTAATGGATTGGAATGTATGTAATGTAATGGAATGGGGACGAATGGGAACGAATGAAATGCAGTGGATGGAGAGGTGTGGAGTGGAGAAGTGTGGATTTGAATTGAATGAAATTGAATGGAATAGACAGGAGTGGAGTGGAGAGGATTCTAGTGGAAAAAATGGAATGGAATGGAATGCAACGGAATGGAATGGAATGGAATGGAATGGAATGGAATGGAATGGAATGGATTGGA
>NW_022096730.1:0-4418 GCF_006542625.1 Nomascus leucogenys | reverse complement strand
GGCTGAGGTAGGAGAATCGCTTAAACCCAGGAGGCAGAGGTTGCAGTGAGCTGAGATGGTGCCACTGCACTCCAGCCTGGGTGACAGAGCAAGACTCTGTCGAAAGAAGAAAAGAAAAGAACAGAGAAAAGCAAGGAGGGAGGGAGGGAAGGGAAGGAAGGGAAGAAGGGAGAGAAAGAGAAAGAAAGAAAGAAAGAAAGAAAGAAAGAAAGAAAGAGAGAGAAGAAGAAGAAGAAAGAAGGAAAGAAGGAGAAAAGAAGGAAGGAAGGAAGGAAGAAGGAAGGAAGGAAAAGAGGGAAGGGAGGGAAGAAGGAAGGAAGGGAGGAAGGAAGGAAGGAAGAAGGAAGGAAGGAAAAGGGGGGAGGAAGGAAGGAAGGAAAGAGGGAGGGGGAGGAGGAAGGAAGGAAGGAAGGAAGGAAAAAGAAAAACCAGAAAAGAAGAAGGCGGGCTTCAGAGCCCAAGCAGGAGCAGAGAGAATGCTGGCCATCTCAGCCGCCCTACCTCGGAGCTGAGGAGCCAAAGCAGGCCATTTCATGGCACATTTAAATCAAAATAAGCATGACTGACGCTGATAGCCTCTGAGGCTAGATATAACCTTCCCCAAGAAGCCTGTCTATGGTGGGACAAGAAAAGCCTTTGCCCCGATTGTCTGGAGCTCAGATCAACCAGGGAAACACCTGCTCCTGGGGAAGCGACAGCGTGAGGGCTCCCATTGCAGAAACGAAGTGATTCCTTGTGATGTCATAAAATGCACCTCTACTTTCCACATAATTAATTAACATCAAGTCCATTTCTGAGACTTCTCAGGTTGGACTTTAGAAGCAGAAATTTCTGTATAAGCCGATAGGGAAAAAAGTAAGATAATACTTTTTATTTATATGATGTGTAAAGTTCACAAAGCCCTGTTCCCAACTCATTCTTATTTTGATTCTCACAATAATCTCAGGTAATAGGAAAAGCAGGCATTTGTATCATCTTTGATGAGCAGGAAAAATGAGGTTCTGAGAGCCTGAACAGACTTGGGCAAGTGGGGACAGCCCTTCTTGGCAGAGCTGGGGGTGGGTCCCAGGTCTCCTGACTCCTAATCCAGTGCTTTTTTGGTAACGTCTTATAGTTGTCTCACACAATGGTGAAATATGATGCAATGGGTGTTTTGATTTCTCTAACTAGGAGTGGACTTTTGAAGTCAGACTGATATAGAGAGGATGACAGAGTGTACTCACTTTTCACAGGTGGAGAGGGACTAACCACGTACTAAATAAGCTCTGCTTCTTCAGAAATATAAAACATTTCTGTGGCATAACAGGTCCGACTCCGCTGCAGCAAACAAGGGTTTGTGTCGGGAATGCTGGCTGCACCCACATGCGAGATCCCAGTTCTTCTCTGACCACAACCTCCATGGCCTTTGCCATCCCCCAGCACAACCCAGGTGTCTTGAGAACCACCCTTTTTCCCAATCACAGCTGATGAGCCACGCTGCCTATGGCCCAGCCATTACAGTGGGTACAGTGCTGATGCGGGTTTTCCTGCCATAGGGGTTGTGAGTAGTTTGAGCCTTGTTCTTTCAGCCCTGGAAATTATCATTGTCAGAAAGCAAACCTGATTAGGGCTTAGCTGATTAACAAAAATGCCTAAGAACATCGTAAAGAAATTCATTCACTTAACTGAAAACCCTTCAAATACAAATAACACACAGTAAAACACTATATATGCATGAAGAGTGTCTGAGAAAGAGGAGGGCTAATGAAATAAAAGACTAGTTTGTCACCCCGATGTCACAGACAGAGCTCTTGTGCTCTGGAGCGAGACATTCTGGGTCTTGTGTTTTGGCTTTCCCTTAAGGACAGAGCGTATAATTAACTAGCAGATTTCATAAGAAGTTTGAAACCTTGGAAGGGTGCAGCGGTTCCATGAAAACAACGTAACACCACAGACAAACATCATGTCTGCCAAAAATAGAAGGACACCCTTAATAAAGCATTTAGAAAGTACATGAAGCCTATCTCCCAACAAACGATTCGCCTGATTTGGCCTGTGAAGTCAGATCGCACTACTGTTATATCCACTTATTTCTCTGCACATCTTCCACTCTTATCCTCCTGGGCTCCTCTTTTGCCATTTGCACAAAATACATACTTAAACGTGACATATCGTGTGAAAGGATATGGTCCAATGTTGGCATCAGAGGGTCTCTCCACTCCTCTCTCCGAATCTCACTTGTCAGCTGCAGAAAGTCTCTGCCTTTTCTGCCTCTTCTCCTTTGCTTGTTGTGGCAGCACCCACTGGAGATGGGAGCTGCACACTGGACTGCAAGGCACCGTCCTCAGGTGCACCACAGGGCTCCAAGGGAGCCATCCTTACTGGAGGTGCCTTTCAGGGAGCATGAGGATACCCGGACGTGAGTTAGGAGGATGACCTTGCGATGAACCTTGGCAAAGTGAATTTGACCTGAGTCACCATATGGAAGACTTCGGCAAATGGAAGAGCCTCTGAATGGCTCCTTCCCTACTCTGCAGATAAAGCACTGTCACCCCCGATGGCAGAACATGCACATCCAGGAACTCCTGGGTGCCACCCTCGTATTTCTTAGGATGAGCTCTGATGACTCACAGCGATGGAGTCCTGTAACCATGGCGTACCCCCATGTGTGTACTGGCGTCTATGGAGTATGGTGTCATTCATCTCCACAACACCTCACACGGCATCTACAACCACCCCATGATAATCCGTAAAAACCAGTGTCTCTAACCTATCACTTGGATATTTAGGGTTTTGATGTTTTTATGTCAATGCACTGTAAATATGGATTGAGCACCTGCTGTGTACTCTAGATAACAGATCCATAATCTATGCCCATATTCACCAGCTGCTAGCACCTTTGCCACCACCTATTATGCTATTGTTATTTCTGTTGAGTAGAAGAATAGCTGTGATTCTTGATAAATTAATAATTTCCTTCTCACTACTAGTAAGACACACAGCTAGAGGCTGGATGTAAGCCCAAATTCATTAACTCATGCTGTAAATGCTTATTGGGAACCTGCTATGAGTCTAAATGTAATGTTTATTTCATCACATCAAAGCGTTTCTACTCCAACTCCCTTCTTTGAAAGATGACGAAATTGAAGGCCAGAAGAGAACTTTCCCAATTAACTAAGCTAGTAACTGGCAGAGACAACATTAGGTTCCAGGTAACTGATTCCAGTTCATTTCTAACTGTTTCTTTAATGAGCCTGTATATTCTAATGAGTGCCTTTTCAAGACATCCTTAACAATTTCTTTTATCTTAATAAATAATCTAAGAACTCCTCCAGATGCTATTAACATGAAAATTCCTGGATTATGTCCAGCCAAGCAGAATATGAACGTCAATATTCCAGTGATCAGAGTGGACAAAACTAAGTAGGCAGTTCCATTTCCAGAACTCTCTCTCAATGAAGTGTTTCTGTCCAGAGAAACAGAAATCCAGACATTACACCAGCAATATTGGGTAGGAGGGGAGGGGAAGACGGAGGAAGACGAGGGGAAGGGTGGAGGATGATATATAGATACATGAATAATTCCTGCCCCTCAAGAGCTGGTTGAGTTGGAAAGAATGACACCACATGAAAATGAACATACAAGACATAATTTGAAATCAATTTTCAAGTAAACTCAGCATCTTCTCAGGGGTTCCTTGACAGCAAAAAGAAGATTATATGTTCTGAGGCACTCGGGTCCTTAGATAAAGGTCTATTTATTCTATATGTAAGAAAGGCATGTGAAATTTTGGTTTTTCAAACCCAGGATGTGAACTCATATTTCCACTGACAACCCATTAGGTGACACATCTGCTAGTTGAGTTCCCTGGCAGCGAGAAGACAGAGAATAGAACATTGACGATAGTGTGATGTGGTCAATCATGGAAGGCTCCCTGCAGGAAGCAATTCTTCAGCTCCATCTTCAGCATCATCTTTTGGAAAAAGAAGAAGTCAGATTTCGTATCAGGGATGTCTCTGACTGAGGTCCAACAGCCTGCATTTCTCTGTGCTTCTGTTTGCATTCTGTCTGAGCAGGTGTGCATGAGGACGGAGGAAGGACACACAAAGGAAGCAAGAGCAGGAGGAAATGAACAGGCTCTTGAACATGGATGAAAGGGAGAGTAAGCACAGCAGGATGTGACTGAGGACGAAAGAATGCATGGAGATGAGATCTGCTCGAGGCTGGGTACAGGAGCTCCCACAGTGGCGGGGACAGTAATTCGCCGTCATTAGCTCCTGCTCAGCTCTAAGTGACTGCTCATGGCTCCTGTCATGCTGGTGGTGGCGGAGGGTGGTGTTTTTGCAAAACTAGATGAGAGTGCCTTGTGCGTGCTAGGCATTCAAGGAAGGCTCCACTGAACCTGTGCATCCTAGTTTCTAGGGACTCAACAATTGTCC
>NW_022096729.1:0-4379 GCF_006542625.1 Nomascus leucogenys | reverse complement strand
ACAAAAAATTAGCCGGGCATGGTGGCGGGTGCCTGTAGTCCCAGCTACTCGGGAGGCTGAGGCAGGAGAATGGTGTCAACCTGGGAGGCGGAGCTTGCAGTGAGCCGAGACTGCGCCACTGCACTCCAGCCTGGGCGACAGAGCAAGACTCTGTCTCAAAAAAAAAAAAAAAAAAAAAGAACTAGAGAAGCAAGAGCAAACACATTCAAAAGCTAGCAGAAGGCAAGAAATAACTAAGATCAGAGCAGAACTGAAGGAAATAGAGACACAAAAATCAATGAATCCAGGAGCTGGTTTTTTGAAAAGATCAACAAAATTGGTAGACCACTAGCAAGACTAATAAAGAAGAAAAGAGAGAAGAATCAAATAGACGCAATAAAAAATGATAAAGGGGATATCACCACCGATCCCACAGAAATACAAACTGCCATCAGAGAATACTATAAACACCTCTATGCAAATAAACTAGAAAATCTAGAAGAAATGGATACATTTCTGGACATATATACCCTCCCAAGACTAAACCAGGAAGAAGTTGAATCCCTGAATAGACCAATAACAGGCTCTGAAATTGAGGCAATAATTAATAGCCTACCAACCAAAAAAAGTTCAGGACCAGACAGATTCACAGCTGAATTCTACCAGAGGTACAAAGAGGAGCTGGTACCATTCCTTCTGAAACTATTCCAATCAATAGAAAAAGAGGGAATCCTCCCTAACTCATTTAATGAGGCCAGCATCATCCTGATACCAAAGCCTGGCAGAGACACAACAAAAAAAGAGAATTTTAGACCAATATCCCTGATGAACATCGATGCAGAAATCCACAATAAAATACTGGCAAACCGAATCCACCAGCACATCAAAGAGCTTATCTACCATGATCAAGTGGGCTTCATCCCTGGGATGCCAGGCTGGTTCAACATATGCAAATCAATAAACATAATCCAGCATATAAACAGAACCAAAGAAAAAAACCACATGGTTATCTCAATAGATGAAGAAAAGGCCTTTGACAATATTCGACAGCCTTTCATGCTAAAAACTCTCAATAAATTAGGTATTGATGGGACGTACCTCAAAATAATAAGAGCTATTTATGACACACCCACAGCCAATATCATACTGAATAGGCAAAAACTGGAAGCATTCCCTTTGAAAACGGGCACAAGACAGGGATGCCCTCTCTCACCACTCCTATTTAACATAGTGTTGGAAGTTCTGGCCAGGGCAATTAGGCAGGAGAAAGAAATAAAGGGTATTCAATTAGGAAAAGAGGAAGTCAAATTGTCCATGTTTGCAGATGACATGATTGTATATTTAGAAAACCCCATCGTCTCAACCCAAAATCTCCTTAAGCTGATAAGCAACTTCCGCAAAGTCTCAGGATAGAAAATCAATGTGCAAAAATCACAAGCATTCTTATACACCAATAACAGACAGAGAGCCAAATCATGAGTGAACCCCCATTCACAATTGCTTCAAAGAGAATAAAATACCTAGGAGTCCAACTTACAAGGGATGTGAAGGACCTCTTCAAGGACAACTACAAACCACTGCTCAACGAAATAAAAGAGAACACAAACAAATGGAAGAACATTCTATGCTCATGGATAGGAAGAATCAATATCATGAAAATGGCCATACTGCCCAAGGTAATGTACAGATTCAATGCCATCCTCATCAAGCTACCAATGACTTTCTTCACAGAATTGGAAAAAACTACTTTAAAGTTCATATGGAACCAAAAACAGAGCCCACATTGCCAAGTCAATCTTAAGCCAAAAGAACAAAGCTGGAAGCATCATGCTACCTGACTTCAAACTATACTACAAGGCTACAGTAACCAAAACAGCATGGTACTGGTACAAAAGCAGATATAGACCAATGGAACAGAACAGAGCCCTCAGAAATAATACCACACATCTACAACCATCTGATCTTTGACAAACCTGACAAAAATAAGAAATGGGGAAAGGATTCCCTATTTAATAAATGGTGCTGGGAAAACTGGCTAGCCATATGTAGAAAGCTGAAACTGGATCCCTTCCTTACACCTTATACAAAAATTAATTCAAGATGGATTAAAGACTTAAATGTTAGACCTAAAACCATAAAAACACTAGAAGAAAACCTAGGTAATACCATTCAGGACATAGGCATAGGCAAGGACTTCAAGTCTAAAACACCAAAAGCAATGGCAACAAAAGTCAAAATTGACAAATGGGAATTAAAACTAAAGAGCTTCTGCACAGCAAAAGAAGCTACCATCAGAGTGAACAGGCAACCTACAGAATGGAGAAAATTTTTGCAAACTACTCATCCGACAAAGGGCTAATATCCAGAATCTACAAAGAACTCAAACAAATTTACAAGAAAAAAACAAACAACCCCATCGCAAAGTGGGTGAAGGATATGAACAGACACTTCTCAAAAGAAGACATTTATGCAGCCAACAGACACATGAAAAAATGCTCATCATCACTAGCCATCAGAGAAATGCAAATCCAATGTAGACTATGACAACTAAATCTGCCTTTATCACAATGAGATACCATCTCACACCAGTTAGAATGGCCATCATTCAAAAGTCAGGATACAACAGGTGCTGGAGAGGATGTGGAGAAATAGGAACACTTTTACACTATTGGTGGGACTGTAAACTAGTTCAACCATTGTGGAAGTCAGTGTGGTGATTCCTCAGGGATCTAGAACTAGAAATACCATTTGACCCAGCCATCCCATTACTGGGTATATACCCAAAGGATTATAAATCATGCTGCTATAAAGACACATGCACACGTATGTTTACTGTGGTACTATTCACAATAGCAAAGACTTGGAACCAACCCAAATGTCCAACAATGATAGACTGGATTAAGAAAATGTGGCACATATACACCATTGAATACTATGCAGCCATAAAAAATGATGAGTTCATGTCCTTTGTAGGGACATGGATGAAGCTGGAAACCATCATTCTCAGCAAACTATCACAAGGACAAAAAATCAAACACCACAAGTTCTCACTCATAGATGAGAACTGAACAATGAGAACACTTGGACACAGGAAGGGGAACATCACACACCAGGGCCTGTCATGGGGTGGGGGAGGGGAGAGATAGCATTAGGAGATATACCTAATGTAAATGACCAGTTAACGAGTTAATGGGTGCAGCACACCAACATGGCACATGTATACATGTGTAACAAACCTGCAGTGTTTGCACATGTACCCTAGAACTTAAAGTATAATAATATAAAATAAATAAAATAAATAAAAATAAACAAATACATAAATAAGTAAATAACTCACAGAGGTCACACAAGTGACAAAGCCAAGTACATATTCCCACTCCAGAATCTGAGCTTTCGGCCCCCACCCTATACTTACATAGAAAAGACACCACACACACACACACGCACACACAAGCAAAATCAACTATAATCTCATCACTCAAAGGTAACCCTTAACACTTTACAGTAGATTTTTTCACATGTGTAAAACTAGATTATCTTTGAATAAAAATGAAATAACACAATTTAAAAAAAGACATAATTGATAATTAATAATCACACCTATAAATATTTTTTAAAAATTTGCAATTAGGAACTATTGGTGAGTAAGGATATTTGTAAAAGTTTTAAACATGTTTTTGGAAATATGGAAATAAACTGACCTTAACATCATCACATAAAACCAAGCATTTAAAGGGAAACAGATTTTGTTCCAAGTGTTTTCTCATAGTAGCCCCCCTTCAACAAAAATCTGTAGAATTTTAGGATGATGGAACTGATCTGTATGTTACTGAAAATAGAGTGGATACATGATTCAATGCACTTGTCAAAACTTACAGAACTGTATGTCAAAAAAAAGAGTACATTTTAATGTATGCATAGTAAAAAAAATTCAGCAGGATATCAGGGGATCTCAGGATGGAATATAGACTATGACAACTAAATCTGCCTTTATTACAGTGTTTGACATAACCTCACCGAAGCAGGTGGGGGAAAAGAAGCTGGCATAAATAACTTTGCTGAATGGTGTTTTGAAGGAAACTGAAAGCTAAAGACCAAAGGAATGGTACATAGAAACTGAACTCTAGTTGCTGAATTTATTTTTCACTGGGGTTGTGGTTACTAGCTCTCAACCTGCATGTATGTCTGGGGTTGAATAAATAAGCAAATTGATGATGCATGTTGAGAACCAGGATTCTCACTGTCAGAGAGGGAAATTACAGGTGATCAAGGAATAAAGGTGAAATGAACTCTGTAGTACCAGATGAGAGTTAGAGATATCACTATGAACTCACAATTAGCTTTATATATGAAATGGGAGGAGATTTTCCTTATCCCGTTGCTGGGTATGTGACAGGGGT
>NW_022096728.1:0-35110 GCF_006542625.1 Nomascus leucogenys | reverse complement strand
TGCAGCAAGGTTATATCACTGTCATGAGTGGACCCTGTGCAGAGCTGGCATGCCCAGTCCTCACAGGAGCTTCCCCTAGCTATAGCGCCCGTTGGCCAGGTTTCCTTAAGCATGCACTCACCTCGACCAACTAGGGGGACCTATGGGTGCTGGGATTAGGAGCCCACCTTGCAATGTGACCCCAGCCCTTGCCAAAGGATAAGGCTGCTCTGGTGCAGAGGGAGGAGGGGAAAGGAAGCGCCTGCAGGCTGGCCACAAATAAAGCTCTTGGCAGGACACCCCAACCAAGGTAGCAATTCATCAGGCAATTGATGGCCCAGTGTGGATATTTTTAGTCTGTGACCTGCCATCCACTCTTGTCTGGGTGTTAATGTCCAAATGTTTTACAAGTATATTACCAGAAAGAATTATTCCCAAGAGGCAGCCATTTGTGGGAAGGTGTTAGAAAAATGTTGCTTTTCATCCCTTCATCCTTACCATGAACAGAGGGCCAGGCAAACTGGCTTCTGAAGCTTTGGTAGGGTGTAGGCTGAGGAGGAACCTGGTGGCCCCCAAACCTCCCTGCTGCAGGAGCTGCTTCCTTGCATGGAGGGCCCAGAGTAAGCAGCACGGACGCTAGAGCTTTTGGAACTCCTGCCGTAGTGGGTGCCAGACAGAAGGGCTCCGCTCCATCTCTTGGAGGGTCATCCAGCAGCAGCCAGGTCCGGGGTTGCTGCCCTTCCTCAAAATGTGCTGGAACCCCCCTTTAGGAATTGGCTAAAGGAGAGCTGTCTGTCCTGTCCCTGCTAGAGAAGGGCTGGCGATGCAGGGGATGACCAGATCGGGCCCCCAGAATCATGGAGGCAGGAGTCAGCAGGACGAGAGGGGTTCCCTTAGCCTGTGCTTCTTCTAGATGGATGGTCCAGGCCAACCTGTATTCCAGCGAGCCCAGGGCACGCACTGCCTGGAGGACTAGGGTAGCAGCCTGGGGATGGAGCATTCTGCCCTCCACCCGAGGCACATGAGGAGTCTCTGAGGAGAGCTAGATGGGCCAGTGGGTCACCTCAACAACCCTCACCCAGCCAGGAGAGCCAAGGCATGTCACCTGGAATGACTGGCTCTCCAAGGGCCAGCTGGCCACCCTATCCTCGAGGTGGTCAACAAAGCTTTGACCCTGGCCAGAAAGGAAGATGCTGGCAGGGCCCTGGGCTGAGGACAGCAAGGACATATCACACTGACCTGGGCAGGACACACACACAGAGACTCCTGGAGAGGCACAGGGCCTGTCACCAAGATGAACAATCTCTGGGGATTGTGTCCCTGGGACTGGCTGTGTGGGTGGACTGTGTGAGCTGCCCCAATATGCCACCCAGAAAGTGGAAATGGCCTTGGAAAGCGGTAGCAGGGAAGCCCCTCCTCGGTGGCTTATTCTCCACCTGCCTCCCTCTGCTCCTGGCAGCCCTGCCCATCTCGATTTTCAACTCCACATGTGTCTGCCTGGAGGGTGGCATGGCTAGCTTTAGTATTTCCCTCTGCAGCTCAGTGATGGGCTCCAGCAGCCCTCACCATGCCTCAGAACCTGAGACCCTAGGGAAGGACAGGACATGCTGCAAACACAAACCCAGTGTGAGAGGGTCCTCGGGCCACAGAGGTCACAGGTAGGGGTCTACAGACTCCAATTCCGGTTTCCTGACCAGGATTCAACCATCAGCATGCTCTTTAACCTTATTAAGTCTTGTTGTTCCCATCTGTGACATGGGGAAGGCACCCACCTCAGAGGTTTTGTGTAGCAACAAATGAGTATGATTAAAGTGCCTTTCCTGGTGCTACACATAAAGCCAGGCGTGAGTCCTCGTGCAGCTGCCCCCCATGTCCAGGTCCCAGAGGGTAGCCTGGACCCTGACATTGGGCCGGGGCTCAACAATGCCTGGATGCCAGGCCCCCCTGGAGATACTGGGACCCTGGCCTGGGTCTGGACAGAAGGTGTTGCTGCGGCATTTGGAGATGACCCCATGGGTGAGGACTGGGGCCTATGTGGCCCTGTGAAGGGGTGCACCCTAAGGTGGGGCTTGGACACCCGGGCTGAGAGTGTACAGGATGGACGGGCAGGCAGGTGAGATCCAAGACCACTCTCCACCATGCTTCGAACAAACCCCTCACCCTCCATCTGCAGACTTAGCTCTGCATATTTAAGACACTAACGGGCCCTTACTTAAAAAAATGATATTTTGCTTGCACACTCAAGACTCTTCATCCGACATCAGTAGGGAATCAAAAATCTCTTATTTGGAAACAGCACGTAGGGGAAGCGATGTTGAAAATTTGTCATTGTTCCACAACCTACACATCCTCTGGGAGTTATTATTTTAAAACGCAACATGTACTGTTAGTTTAAATCATCCCAACTGTGATAACACTCTTTAAATCTTCCGTAAACCTTCGCATTTGAACCACTTGCAGATGAGAGTAAATCTATTAGGTGAGAGGAGAGTCAGCACTCAGTGGAGGTGAAATAAAATGAAGTAACAAAAACCTAGATTGTGGGCTAACACCTCCCACCCTCCCCCTCAGAATGTGGCAGCTGAACAAGGAGACATGGCAGGCCCGGCCACAGTGCCCAGTGGGGCTTCCCACCCTAGCTTTTAGGATACTGGACACTTGGGGCCAGTGTCCACCTGGGGCCTAGGGGTCAACCTAAGACCTGTATTTCCCCTGGGACCTGATGTCCACCTGAAGACTGGAGTTCACCTGTGGCCTACTGTCCACCTGGGGCCTGAGGTCACTAGGGGCCTAGGTATCCTTCTGGGGCCTGGTGCCCACTTGTCCCTGATTTCTACCTGGATCCTGGGTGTCCACCTGGAGCCATATACCATGAGCCTGGTTACCTTCCTGGGGCCTGGTGTCCATCTGGGGCCTGAGAGTCAACCTGGGGCCTAATGTACACCTGGAGTTCAGTGTTCACCTGGGGCCTGAGTTCTTGAGGAGCCTGGTCTTTACCTGGGCTGGGGCCTGTATCTGTGTGTGTGTGTGTGTGTGTGTGTGTGTGTGTGTGTGTGTGTGTGTGCATGTGCGTAATCTCACTTTCTATATAGTTTTGAAAAATAACTCTGGGTTTTTTTTTGTTATCATTGTTCTTATGCAGTTAAGTTTCAAGTAAATGGACACATTGATTTGTTTCTGTCTTCTCATGTTTTCTTATCATCGTGCTTCATTTGCTTTATTATTTCTGTTCATCACCATTTGAAGGGTCAATCACAGGATACCAAAAATGACTTTCTAAGGAACAGTGGTAAAGAAAAATTGACCAGAAAATACGAAAATCTGTAACATAAATATAATTAAAAGTATAACTTTGAAATTTTAATTTAAACAAATAGGATAGGGAAAATAGGTGGAAAATTAATTTTAATTAGTTCTTTAGTTAACTAGTACCGAAATATTGAAAGACAAATGTAAAAAAGCTGAAAAAGTATAAATAACATGGTCAATAAGCTTTATCTAAAAGTATACAAATGTACATTCAACAAAAAAATATCAATTTAGTCATGTTTTCAAATGTAGGTCATGAATTAGACAACCAAGGAGTAATCAATGCATTCTAAATAATCAACATCATATTGTATTCCTCAAAGCCAGCACCAATTGGAGGTATATTTCTAACTTTAAGTATGTTTTTTAGAAAAAGCTGAAAATCTAATAAAACAACAAAATCATCCACCTGAAAACCTAGAAAAAGCATAAAGTAAACAAAAAGCATAACAAATTTAAGAAATATAAACTACTTAAATAACATGACAAAAATTAAAATAAGAAAATAATTTTTGATCTTAGCAGCAACACTAATTAAGAACATAAGGTACATGTGAATGAAACACAGAATTTTGAAAAAGATATTACTAGAGATGTAACAGAGATAAAAAAATTTGGTCTTAAAATAGCAGGAAAAAATGTTTATCCCTGTTCTTTTCACAAATGCCTCCAAACTATCAAAGATACACAGAAAGAAACAAACAAGAACACATAGAAAATAGAAAAGCACAACAAACCAGACCTGTTCATTTCACACTCTCCTATTAGTTTGGTGTAAAAGTTATTCCGGTTTTTGCCATTAAAAGTAACGTCAAAAACTGCAATTACTTTTGCACCAACCTAACAATAGTTTGCTTATGATTTGCCTTTTTCTGCATATGGGACTGCGGAGAGAACACACCAGCCATGACAATCCAAGTATTCAATTTCCATATGTGCCTTATGACTGGCATGGGTTTGTGGGTGGTGGATGTACAGAGTGTTGGCACAATTTGCTATGTAGCGGATGCACTTAGATATCCAGATAGAGTTACCAGGCAGTAGCCCATCACCTCTCTGAGTCTAGAGGTCTGAGAACAGGGTGGGTGGGAGAATATAGCGAGAACTCTGAGGAATTAGAGATATGGGGGTTACACCCTCGACCTACGTGTAGCCAGCAAGTCCCATTCAATGTGCTAAGTTTTAGAGAAAGGCTCAGACAAAGGACCAGAGCATGTGCAGGAGATTCCACAAGCTTCCCAGGGTTCTGCTTGGGCCAGGGCCTTGCCCAGCACAGTCTTGAGAGGACAGAACTGGGGTCCTGCAGTCCACCTCTGTGGGCACCTGGAACTAGGACAGTCCCACTTACCCTAGTGTAGACAGGGGCTACAGGAAAATAAGCCTCCGTTTTCTCCTGTATATAATGGGAGGTGCTTAGAGCATGAAACCACAGGGTTCCGCATGCTCAGAAAGTGTCTGTTGACCTTGATTTTTTATGAGTGATCCCATTTGTGCTAAGACACTTGGAAAAAGCTATTCACTCCTGGGGGTCCCTCAGGGCAGAGAGAGGCTTGGAGGTTTGGGTAAATGATTTGGGATAGGACAGAATGTGCCCAGGCACTGGAATCTGTGTCAAAAGTCCCAGAACAAGATCAAACCTCATTTGGAAGTTGGGGGAAATTGCTGCCCTGGCTGAGGTGAGGATGCCTCGAGAGTGAACTGCACACCCCAGGAGCTGGAGGCAAAGAGGAGACAAGAGAGGCTGCTGAGGTCCTTCTTACTGCCCTTGGAGCCTGCAGATCCTGCTCCTTTGCCTCCTGGGACCCTGGAGAGCCAGCAACTTGAGGACTCCTAAATGCAGTTTCCTGTTTTGTTCTGTGATGCTCCTGTCTGAGGCTGCGGTGCTGATGCTGGCTGGGTGGGTGGAGGACAGCCTCCTGTGTTCCTGGCACCCACCGAGCTTTGCTCATGCATCTGGAGCCAGGGGAGTCATGCTGAGGTCTTGCATTTCCTGTTCTTGTGAATAATCTCCACATTATGAGGTGGCCAGAAGCAGGAAAGGGCATTTGACATCCTCCCATTTATTCACTCAGCGACTCTGCCCTTAGCATTAGTCCTGGGTGCCAGGTGCCCTGGCGGGCCCAGCGTATGGTATTGAAAATGATCTCGTGGTCCCTGACCCCTAGGGGCCAACAGTCTGAAGATAGGTAGACATCAAGCCCCAAGTTGATACCTAGGTGCCTGGTGAACATCAGGCCGCAGATGGACACCCTGGCCAGAGTTAGACATCAGGTCCCAATGGAAACTCGGCCCACGGTGGATACCTTGCCACAGCTGAATAGCTAGTCCCAGGTGGACATCAGCCTCCAGGTTGACATCAGTCCCCAAGAGGATATCTAGGCCCCAGGTGGATACCCACTGCATACTTGTAAATTGTCAAGATTGCTTCTTTAAAGCAACACAGAGTTATCATAGAACATGATAACTTTTAGTAGATTTTGAATATTCCTAAACTCCATGAGAAATCATAATAAATATTTTTAAAATCAGGGTGTATATGAAATGAGTATTTTTAAATTTATCTTTCATGTTTAAGGATTTGGAATGAAATGTTACAAAAGCTATCTGTGTTATTTGTAGAAAATGTAGACAATGAAAAAATCAGAGGGCAAAAATATCTATATTTTTTGGCTATGGGATAATCACTGCTATATCACATTCCTTCTAACCTTATTGCCATAGATTTTTTACAATTAATATTGATTTTATGCCACATAGTTCATTACATTTGCAATGGAGTATTACTTGTTCATTAGTAAATCACAGAGAGTTTGACTGTATGTACATTTAAAAAGGCAAAAGAGAGAGATAAATTTACATAGTTCAGGTTTTTCCACTTAGCATTTTATCAATAAACATATGTGATTGAGTGCAGATGAACGAGAGATTTGGTTCTGCATTTACTTCGGATGGCCTCATGTCCTATGTGCTTATCACTAAATATGATTCTATTGTAAACCACTTGGATTTATTTTTAAATATGTCCTTAAAGGAACAAAAACATCTACCTTTGATGTAAAGCAAGTAAACAACAAGAATCTGTTCTAATGCTAGAGCAAAAGCAAACTGAGGATGATTGTAAAATTACATATATCAATACATCACTTTAGAGGCCACTTAATTTTTTTTCCAAGGGGATATTTGACTACATTTCACCTGCATCTTATTTAATGATTTTATAATTTAAACCCCAAATTGTAAATCTAGAACTTAGAAAGTATATTTCCTCACTGGATTACATTTTTGGAAATATTATTTTATATGTGCACAAATATTACAAAGTCACTGTAGACACTCGAAAACTGTAATATCTTTTAAAGGCAATATTCTACATTAAACTGGTGTAACAAAATTGTTTGGTGCATTTTTTCCAGTACATTTTGTATATTTTACATATTTAACCTTTTTTATTCAGCAAATAATTTTTGAGTATCTACTAAGTACTAGGTTCTGCATTACTAAATGAATTTAAAGAGTGAAATAACAGACATGGTCTCAGACAATAAAAATTAACATTAGGTCACCTACTTATATATTTTAAAATGGTAATTATGAAAACTTTTTGAGATTTTTAACTAGATAACATTATAATAACACACTTGATGTTGTTAATATTTGCCAGTGAGCAAAAAAGAAAATAAAAAGATGGTTTAATTTATTCAATATACACTTTAAAATTGCAGAAAATAGTCAAGTTTCTCTGCTTTGCAGTTGAATGTCTATGTGTTTTTCTCTGCAACTTGGCTTTTGTGGAGTGAAACAATTATTCTTCCAGCCCAATAAAGGCAGAAGAGTAACAATAAATCTAATATTTTAAATCCTTATCAAAAGATAGTAAACATATTATTTCAGAATACTGAGATCAATAAGTTGACCTACAAAAAAAGCCAAACTGACAGTATTACTGAATAAGGAAAGGCCCAAACAGACAAAATACTTTTTATTTTGTAACCTCGGTATGACACAACTTACCCTAACTATAAAGACCCTAAATTACCAAGATGGGTGCTTATAATAAGGAGAGTAGAAAAAGTCATTTCACTTTTAGCTTTTTTATTTCTCTCAGAATAAAAAGTGTATAAGGAGTATATAAAGAAGTTGATACTATAAGTTAATACTACAATGACAGCACTTTTCAAGAAAAGACTTTTTTCTCTCTTACAAATATCGTGTTAGCAGTATTTGTTTTCTCCATAAATAATGAGGAAATAAAAGCATGAGCATGTGGGTAATTAGTGTAGTTTCTTAAAGAAATGAGTTAGGCAACAGGCTAATAATGTATACTTCACTGACTTTTGATGCCAACAATCATATTCTTTATAAGGCACAGATATTTTTCTAAAGAACAAGTATGTGAACCTGAAAAGTAATCACCACTTGGTAGTGACAATATGGATAGTGACAATATGGTGAAGGGTGTCATCAAGAAGCAATGAAAAGATACATTTGCAGTTAAATTTGAAAACCATGATGTTTAGTACATATGGTAATAAAGAATGTTTTCTCCTGTTTCAACATTATTTTAGAATTTAAGATAGAAGCTAAAATACCTAGGGATAATGATATGACTATCAAAAATTAAAAATCAAAGGACATTTTGAGTATTATAAGTTAAGAATGAGAACCTACTACCCAATGAACAGGGGATAATTCATTATGCTCCATATCTATTGAATTAAAAGACAGGCCCATTACCTGGATAATTTGGAAGTTTAATTTTATTTAAAAGTCTTGTTTCATTCATCAAGCTAAAGGATTAGCTCCCAAAAATATTCTAGGATTGCATATCCCCAACTCTGTAGGAAGTATAGAAAGAATGTTATAAGGGCCACCATCTAAACATTATTATTTAAATAATTTAGGACCATTCCATTTGCCTTTGTAGATTTAAAAATGTAAATGGCTTTCTCATATTACGAAACGTCATTTTTCAAAACCCAGAAAAACATAGTATATTGCAGGAGAATAATTATTTTCTTTATTAAAAAAGAAATGCTGGATGCTAAGTCCAAAAGACATAAATTATTTTATACTAATAACTACTAACATTTTATTCATTAAAATATAAAGGTCAAAGATTTTAAAATGATCTTTAAATGATTAATAACATGTTGATCTCTTTTTCTTCTTTCCGTAAACCTTTTTGAGTCTTAAAAATACTAAACTATACAAGCAATATTAAATAGTATATAAACTTGGATTAAAATACTCAAATTTACTAGAATGTGGACATTGGAAAGAATGAAAATAAACAGAAGCATAAAGCAGCAGATATAAAATTAAGAAAGCAACTAAGAGTGTTTAAAGTACATATTCATCTGTAGTCTAATGTCTACCATAAACAGTGAGTCTTCTCAGTAAAACACCAATTGTTCATGAAGGGAAAAAGCATGTTGTATTACAGAATATTCAACATAATTTTTTTTAGTACTAACTTGTGCCTGGAATATTATTGGTTTTTCTAGTATGAACTTACGCACTTGCTAAGGTTTTTCATAAAAAATTGTGTTTACAACTCCATTCAAAAGCAGTTTTTGGTGGTTTTTTTTTTTTTTTTTTCTTCGAGACAGAGTTTTGCTCTTTTCACCTAGGCTGGAGTGCAATGGTGTGAACTTGGCTCACAGCAACCTAGCAACCTTCGCCTCCCAGGTTCAGCTGATTCTCTTGCCTCAGCCTCCCGAGTGGTTAGGACTACAGGCATGCACCACCATGCCTGGCTAATTTTGTGCTTTTAGTAGAGACGTGGTTTTGCCATGTTGACCAGGCTGTTCTTGAACTCCTGACCTGAGGAATTCCGCCCACCTTGGCCTCCCAAAGTGCTGGGATTACTGGCAAGAGCCACCATACCCGGCCTCAAAAGCAGTTTTTAAAAGCAAACACAATATAACACCAAAGTTGAAAACTCTATGCTCACCCATGGATGCCAGGTTTAATAAATTATTTATAGAATACTGCATCAAAAATAAGACAATAACCCAAAATATACCATTAAAGATGTATCCACTCCTACAACTAGAGATAATTAATCTATCTGGTAGCAAATGATACTTCAATCAGTTTCAGCATGTCTGAAATCTGTAAGGACAAAAGTGATAAAACATGACCTTCATTCTTCATTAGACTCTTACAACACTTGAAGGAAAATAATTTCTGAAGCATAAAAGGTAAAGAGGTGCAATTTTTCAAAAAGATATTCAGTGTTCAAAATCCAAGAGTGCAATATCAGGCTGGGTGCGGTGGCTTACGCCTGTAATCCCAGCACTTTGGGAGGCCATGGTGGGTGGATCACCTGAGGTCAGCAGTTCGAGACCAGCCTGGCCAACAGGGTGAAACCCTGACTCTACTAAAAATACAAAAATTAGCCAGGCATGGTGGTGTGCACCTGTAGTCCTAGCTACTTGGGGGACTGAGACAGGAGAATCGCTTGAACCTGGGAGGTGGAGGTTGCAGTGAACGGAGATCATGCCACCTCACTCGAGCGTTAACAGAATGGGATTCCATCTCAAAAAAAAAAAAAAAAAAAGTGTAATATCGGTATACACAGACAGTATACTGAATGAAACAAATAGAATAATCTGAAGAGGTATCTTGATGAACAAGGAGTCATTAGAAAGGTTGTATTCATGTCTTTGAAGGAAACTGCAATGTGAGAAATTAGCACTTTGACTAAATTTAGTAAATTTAGTACTATACTAAAAGTTTACGTGAGAATTTAGTACTTTGACTAAATTTAGTAAATTTAGTACCATTTTCTACTATACTAAAAGTACTATTTAGTATTGTACTATTTAGTACTATACTATTAGTACTATACTAAAGTACTATTTAGTACTATACTAAAAGTACTATTTAGCACTATACTAAAAGTTTATTGCTAACATGTATTGAGTTATTAACGTGTGTTAGGCAGAGTACCATATAATTTACACGTGTTATCTCATTTATTGTAGGTAAAACGTAATTTCGAACTCTGGGAGTATATATGAATTAGATGGAATAAAATTCTATTTAAATGGCCGTCAGTAAATCGGTATCTAGGAACAGGGTGATACAGTGCCCAAGTTTTCTATTCTTACTAAATGTTGTGTTTCATTTTCAATGTTTTCTTGGATATTGCTCTTTTTGGTCATTTTTATTTTTTTTATTTTAGAAAACTAATAAATTGACTCTTCTTGGTACTGACTCTTGGGTTTTATAGAAGAAAAACTAATTAAATTCTGTACATTTACCTTTACCTCATTTTTTCTCTTTTAAATTTATTTTAATTGACATATAATAGATGTACATCTTATGGGGTACAGAGTGATATTTTGATATATTTATGCAATGCGTAAAGATCAAGTCAGAGTCATTATCATATCCATTACCTAAATCATGTATTATTTCTTTGCAGTGAGAATATTCAAAATCTTTCATTTTAGTTATTTGAAAACACACAATAAATTCCCGTTAACTACAGTCACCCAACAGTGCTGTAGAGAACTAGAACTTCTTCCTTCTCTCCAGCTGTAATTTTGTACGTATTAACCACATTTTTCTTATACTCTTCTTTCTCCTACTCTTTCCAGGATATGGTAAGCAGAACTCTACCGTTATCTACTTCTACAAGATTAAAAATTTTAACTTCCATACATAAGTGAGAACATGTAGTTATGTGGTGTTTATGTTTCTATGCCAGGCTTATTTCACCTAACATAATGCCCTCCACTTGCATTCTTGTTGCCACAAATAACAGGATTTTGTTCTTTATTATGACTAAATAATATTCCATTATATATGTATGTCACATTTCTTTATCCATTCATCTGTTGATGGACACTTATGTTGATTCCATATCCTGGCTATTGTGAATAGTGCTGTAATAAACATGGGGGTGCAGGTAACTCTTTGATATACTGATTTTCTTTCCTTTGGATATATACTGAAAACCATATGATTAAATTAATAAACACAATAAAAGCGTTTGGCAAAATTAAATATTCTTACATGACAAAAAACCTCTCAACAATTTAGTATAGAAAATATATGCCTTAACACGGAAGGAAATAAAGGACAAATCTACAGCTAAGATCATACTGAATGTGGAAAAGGTGAAAGATTTTACTGTGAACAAGAAAAAGATTTTACTGGAACAAGAAAAGGATGCCTATTTTCACCAATCATATTTCACATAGTGAAAGTCTTAGCCAGGACAATTGGTTAGAGAAAGAAATAAAGGACATCTGAATTGGAAAGGAGACAGTCAAATTGTCCCTGTTTAAAGACAATGTGCTCTTATACATGGAAAAAAATAAGACTCTACCAAAAGCTTCTTAGGGTGATAAATACTGAATTATTCATTATAAATCAACATACAAAAATCAGTAGCATTCTATATATTGATAGCAAACTAGCTGAAACAAAAAATTAAGAAAGCAATTCCTTTTACAATAGTTACAAAAATGTACTTGGAAATAAATTTAACCAAGGAAGTAAAAGATTTCTACAACAAAAATGACAAATATTAATGAAAGAAATTAAAGAAAACACAAAAAAGACATCCACGTTTATAGATTGAAATAATATTCTTAAAATGACCCACTATCCTATGTGATTTACAAATTTAGTACAATCACTAGCTTGTATTTTTAAAAGCACCTTTGCTGCATATTCTTAAGATACTCAATGACAATGCCTGGATTTAAGTTTGAGGTGTTATTATATCTATTTTATATTGGGCACAACATAACGTTATCAGAGATAACAGTTTTGATTGGTCCTAGGTCATACAGTAATATATACATTGCGATTTATAGACAAGCTATCTTTTAATACTCAGGCATTTAGAAAGTTCATTTAGACAAAGTTATAAAAACTTGCCTTCCATTCTGCCTATATCACCTAAAAATCCTAATTTAAGAGGTAATAACATTTTTTATTTGATATACAATTTATCAACACAATAAAAATCTAACAATTATCAGGTGCAGAGTGTGAAAATCTCATCAGATTAAGGAACACAAAGTCATCCTTTTCATATTTCGGAAGTAAAACTGTTTTGGAAACTGTTATTTTTAGAAACAGTTAAAAACATTTTTTCATTCGTTTTTCATGTAAAATTGTGACAACCAGCATGAAATAACTGTCATCACAGAAGCATGGTATATTCGATTCCAAAATATATTCTGTGTAAGTTTTAATATATTTATGTATTATTTATACTTAGATTGTAACCCATAATGTACAGATATTATTTTTCCTTCAACTCTTAAGAATTTTCTTAAATAATAAAATTAAAATTAATGAATTATAATTTTTTTTGGTTGGGAAAATGAATAGACACACACGTGACAGTGCATCACTTCACCTCATCATTTCATCTCATCATTTCATCTCATTTCATCATTTCATCTCATCATTTTATCTCATCATTTCATCTCATCCCATCTCATCTCATCATTTCATCATATATCTCATCATTCATCTCATCATTTCATCAAATCTCATCTCATTTCCATTCATTATTTCATTTCATTTCTTTCACTATTTCATTTCATCTAATTTCATTTCATTATTTCATTGTGTCATTTCATATCATCTCATTTCATCTCATATTTTTCATCTCATCATTTTTCATATCATCATTTCATCTCAATTCATTTCATCTCATCATTTCATCTCCTCATCTCATCATTTCATCCTTTCATTTTGACATTTCATCTCATCATTTCATCTCATCTCATTTCATTATTTCATTTCATCTCATTTCATTATTTCACCTAATTTCATTATTTCATCTCATCTCATCTCACTTCATCTCATCTCATTTCATCTCATCATTTTTCATCTCATCATTTAATCTCATTTCATTTCATTTCATCTCATCATTTCATCTCACCACATCTCTTCATTTCATCATTTCATTTCGACATTTCATTTCATCTCATCATTTCATCTCATCTCATCTTTCAGTTTTATTTCAATATCATTTCATTTCATCATTTCTTTTCATTTCATCTCATTTCATTATTTCATTTCATTTCATCTCATTTCATCTCATTTTTCATCTCATCATCTCATCATTTCATCATTTCATTTCATCATTTCATCTCATTTCTTCTCATCATTTCATCTCATTTCATCTCATCATTTTATCTCATTTCATCTCATCTCATTTCAATTTCATTATTTCATTTCATTTTATTATTTCATTTCATTTCACCTCATTTCATCTCATTTCATTTCATCTCATCTCATCTCATCTTATCTCATCTCATTTCTTCTCATCTCATCATTTCACCATTTCATCTCATTTCATTTTTCATCTCATCATTTTTCATCTCATCATCTCATCTCATCATTTCATCATTTCATCTCATTTCTTCTCATTTCATCTCATCTTTTATCTCATTTCATCTCATCTCATTTCAATTTCATTTCATTATTTCATTTCATTTCATTATTTCTTTCATTTCACCTCATTTCATCTCATTTCATGTCATCTTATCTCATTTCAGCTCATCATTTCTTCTCATCTCGTCTCATCATTTCACCATTTCATCTCATTTCATCTCATCTCACTCATCTCATCATTTCATCTCATTTCATCTCATCATTTCATCTCATCCTTTCATCTCATCATTTCATCTCATTTCCTCTCATCATTTCATCTCATCTCACCTCAGCATTTCATCCTTTCATCTCACCATTTCTTCTTATTACATCTCATCATTTTATCTCATCATTTCATCTATCTCATCTCATCTCATCTCAATTCAATTTCCTTCCATTATTCCATCTCACTTCATTTCATCTCATTCATTTCATCTCATTCATTATAGCTCATCATTTCCTCTCATCATTACATCTCATCTCATTTCATCTCATCATTGCATCTCATCATTTCGTCTCATCTCATTTCATCATTTCATCTCATCATTTCATCTCATCTCATCATTTCCATTTCACTATTTCATTTCATCATTTAATTTCATCATCTCATTTAATTTCACCTCATTTCATTTTTTCATTTCATTATGTCATTTCATTTCATCTCATTACATTTCGTCTAATTTCATTTCATCTCATTTCATATCATCATTTAATTTCATTTCATCTCATCATCTCTTTTCTTCTCATCATTTCATCTCATCCTCTCATCAACTCATTTCATCTTGTCTCATTTCATCATTTCATCTCATCTCATATCTTCTCATCTCAATTTCATTTCATTTTTTCATTTCATTATTTCATCTCATCACATCACATCTCATCATTTCATCATTTTATTTCATTATTTCATCTTATTTCATCTCATCATTTCATCTCATTTCAATTTTATTTCAATTTCATTTCATTTCATTATTTCATTTCATCTCATTATTTCATCTCACTATTTCATTATATCATTTCATTTCATCATTTCATCTCATCATTTTGTCTCATCATCTCATCTCATCATTTTGTCTCATCATTCATCTCATCATTTCATATCATCATTTTATCTCACCATTTCATTTCATCTCATCTCATTTCATTTAATCTCATTTCATCTCGTCTCATTTCATCATTACATCTCACCATTTCATCATCATTTTATGTCATCATTTCATCACATCTCATCTCATCTCATTTCATCCCATCATTTCAGCATTTCATCTCATTTCATCTCATCATTTCAACTCATTTCATCTCATCATTTCCATTTCATTATTCCATTTCGTCATTTCATTTCATTATTTCATTTCGTTATATCATTTCATCTCATTACATTTCATATCATCTCATTTCATCTCATCTCATCATTTCATCATTCATCTCATTTCATCTGATTTCATGTCATCATATCATGTCATCATTTCATCTCATAATTTCATCACATCTCATCTCATCATTTAATCTCATTATTTAATCTCATTTCATCTCATCATTTCATCTTATCTCATCATTTCATCTCATCATTTCATCTCATCTCATTATTTCCATTTCATTTCCATTTCATTATTTCATCATTTCATTATTTCATCTCATTTCATTATTTCATTTCATTACGTCATTTCCTTTCGTCTCATTACATTTCATCTCATCTCATTTCATCTCATCATTTCATCTCATTTCATCTCATCTCATTTCATCATTTCATCTCATCATTTCATCTTATCTCATCTCATTTCAATTTCATTTCAATTTCATCATTACATTTCATAATTTCCTTTCATTATCTCATTTCATCTCATTTAATTCATTTCATTATTTCCTTTCATTTCATCTCATGTTTCATCTCATCATTTTTCATCTCCTTTCATCTCATCATTTCATCTTATCTCATCTCATTTCATCATTTCATCTCATCATTCATCTCATCATTTTAACTCATTATTTCATCTCATTTCAATTTCATTTCATTATTTCATATCATTTCATTATTTCATTCCATTTCATTTCATCATTTCATCTCATAATTTCATCATTTCATCCATCATCTCATCATTTCATCTCATGATTTCATTTCATCTATCATCTCATCATTTCATCTCATCTCATCTCCTTTCAATTTCTTTTCAATTTTGTCATTTCGTCTCATCATTTCACCTCACCGTTTCATCTCAAAACTTCACCTCATCTCATCTCATCATTTCGTCATTTCATCTCGTCATTTCATCTCATCTCAAGTCATCTGATCATTTCATCTAACTGAAATGATGTAATGGAATCATGAAATGAAATGGATAGGATGCCCTCAGTGATGTTAAATTTAAAAATTGTTTGTTTTCATGTATTCATTTTTATATTTATATGTATTTATATTTATATTTACTTATATTTCTTTTTACTTATTTTTATTTCTATTTTTACTTATTTCTTTATTTATAGACAAGGTCCTGTTCTGTGGCCTAGGCTGGAATATAGTGGTGCATTCACAGTTCACTGCAGCCTCGAGCAAACCTCCCACCTAAGCCTCCCAGGTAGCTGGGACCCCAGGTGCGCACCACCACACCTGGTTAATATTTTATTATTTGTAGAGATGGAGGCTTGCTATGCTGCCCAGGCTGGTCTCAAACTCCTGGGCTCAAGCAATCCTCCTGCCTTGGCATCCCAAAATGCTGGGATTACAGACATGAGCCACAGTGCCCAACCTATTTATTATTTATTTATTTATTTATTTATTTATTTATTTATTTATTTAATAAAAACAAGGTCTCACTATGTTGCCCAGGCTGGTCTTCAACTCCTGGCCTCAAATGATTCTCCAAACTTGGCCTCTCAAAATGCTGGGATTACAGGTATGAGCCACCATGCCTGGCCTAAAAATAGTATTATATTTTTGTTTATATAATTTTCAATTAGGTAATATGAATATTCTGTACAGGAAATATGCCCTTAATTACATAGGCATAAACATTTGTTACACTGAGAAGAATCTAATAGAGCTAAAAATAAAAGTTAATTAGGAAAGGTCATTAGATACTCATACATTCTTACGTTTACACATTCATATATTCATATATTCTTTTAACAGTATCAATGGTTTGGAGTTATGCATACAAAACCATGACCTATATGTAATACAATGAATAACAAGCTAATAACTAATAACTAATACAACTAATAATTACAATTCAAGGCATATTATATACAAAGCTTTAACTTCTCATCATCAGATTTTGTTTTTTTTCTTTCTGTTTTGGCAGATACTGTGAATACAACATTCAACTCACAGACACTATGGAGCCCTTCCTAAGCATAAAGTACTGTGAAAGGCCAGGGCTAGGACAGAACTGAGACAGGGCAAGGGATAGGACAGAACTGGGGCAGGGTCATGGCCAGAGAAAAACCAGGGGCAGGGTCACAGCCAGGGACACGACAGGACCAAGGCCAGGGCCAGAAGCAGGGCAGAACCAGGGCCAGGGCCATGGCAGGATCAGGGCCAGCAGAAGGCCAGGGCAGGGCTAAGGTAGCACAGGGCCAAGACAGGGCAGGGTCAGTGTAGAGCAAGGAACGGGCAGGGTATGGCAGGGCAGGGACAGGGAGGTCCAGGGCCAGAGCCAGGTCCAGGACATGGACAGGGCAGGGCCAGAAACATGACAGGACCAGAAAGGGGACAGGGCAAGGGCAAGGCCAGAGAAGGACCATGGAAAAAACATGGCCAGGGAGGGTCCAGGGCAGGGGCAAGTCCATGGCAGAACCAGAGCCAGGGCAGGCCAAAGGCAGGGTCAGGGCAGGGCAAGGCCAGGGTAGGGCAGGGCCAGTGTAGGGTGAGGGTAGGGCCAGGGCGAGTTCAGGGCCAGGACAGGACTAAGATAGCACAGGGCCAAGGCAGGGCCAGGGCAGGGCCTGGGGATTGTCAGGGCCAGGGCCAGGGTCAAGGCTGGGCCAGGGACAGGGCCAGAGCAAGGGCAGGGCCAGGGAGAAGGCAGAAACAGAAAGGATCCAGAGCAAGGGCAGGGCCAGGGCAGAACCAGGACCAGGACAAGGCAAAGCCAAGGCCAGGGCAGGGCAAGGCCAGTGCAGGGCAAGACCAGGGAAGGGCAAGGCCAGGGTAGAAAAGACCAGGGTAGGGCCAGGCCAGGGCAGGAGAAGGCCATGGTAGGGCCAGGCCAGGCCAAGGCAGGGCAGGGCTAGGGTAGCACAGGGCATGGCCAAAAACAGGGCAGGGTCATAGCAGTGGCAAGACTAGCACAGGGCCAGGGCAAGCGCTGGACCAGAGCATGGTGGGGACAATACAGGGCCAGGACAGAGGATGGCAAGGCAGGTCCAGGGCCATTTCAGGGACTCGGTAGGCCTGGGGTCAGGCCAGGGCAGGGAAGGGCAAGGCCAGGGCTGGGGCCAAGGCAGTGCCAAGGCAGGGAGGAACAGTGCAGGGACAATGCAGGGTAAGGGCAAGGCCAGGGCATGGAAGGGCAGGGCACGACCAAGGAAGGGCCAGGAGAGGGCCAGGGCAAGGTCAGGGCCAAAACAAGGGTACGGCTGGGGCCAGGAATATGGTAAGACCAGGGCTGGGCCCAGGCTGGGACACGCAGGGCAGACCACGGCCTGTGCAAGGCAGGGCCAGAGCCAGGCCATAGAGAGAGTAGGGAAAATGCCAAGGCAAGGCTAGGGTAGTGCCAGGGCTGAGGCAAGGTCCGGGAAGGTCCAGGGCTGAGTCAAGGCTACAACCAATACAGGGCAAAGGCCGGGGCAGATCTAGAGCACAAGCAGGGCAGGCTAGGGCACGGCAATGGAAGACCAGGCCATGGCAGGGCCAGCCCAGGATAGAACAGGGCACAGGCAGGGCAGGGCCAGGGCCACGGCTGGGGCAGGACAAGGACCAGGACCAGGGTCCAGGCCAGGGCAAGGGTATGGCCAGGGCAGAGGTAGGGCCAGAGCCAGGGTCTGGGCAGGGCCAAGCCAGGTCCATTGCAGGGCCAGGGTTCAGACCAGGGCCGAGCAGGGCTCGGGCAGGGCCAGGGCCAGGACCAGGAAAGGGCAATGTCAGGACAAGGGCCATGGCAGGACCAGCAATGGGGCTAGGGCCAGGACAGGGACAGGGACAAGGTCAGGGCTAGGGCCAGAATAGCATGCCAGGGTAGAGCCAGGCCAAATTAGGGCCAGGACAGGGTCAGGACCAGGGCTGGGCCAGGGTATGGCCTTAAGTAGCGAAGGGCCAGGGCCAGGGTCCATGCCACTGCCAGCGCTGGTCCAGGGGCCATGGCCAGGTCTAGGACAAGGCTGGGGCAGGGCCAAGGTCTGGGTCAGGGTCAGCACAAGACCAGGACAGAGACACGGGAGGGACAGGGCCATGGCAAGACCAGGGTCAGGAGCAGGGCTCAATGCTGGGCCAAGGCCACAGATAGGACCAGGTCTGTGCTAGGGCCAGTGTGAGGGCCAAGGCGGGGTCAGGGCAGGGCCAAAGGGAGGGTGGAGCAGGCCCGGGGTAGCACAGGGTTAAGTCAGGGCATGACCAACCAGGGCAGGTCTATGGCTGGGGCCGGGGCAGGGCCAAGGCAGTGGCAGCTCCAGGGCAGGGCCAGGGTTAGGACCATGGACATGTCCAAGGCCAGTGCCAGGGCAAGGGCAAGGGCGGGGCAGGGCAGGGTCATCTAAGAACCAGGGACAAAGCCAGGCCCAGAGCAGGGCCAGGACAGGTACCTGGCAGGGCTAGGGTCTGGGACAGGGCCACGGCAGGGCCAGGGCAGGGCACAACCAGGTCTGTGCTATGGCCAGGTTCAACACAGTGCCCAGGTGAGGATAGCTGAAGGCCAAGATAGGGCCAGGGCAGGGTCAAAGCCAGGCTAGGGCCAAGGCAGGGCCATTGCAGGCAAGGCAGGGCCAGGAAAGCATAGGGCCAAGACAGGGCAGGGCCAGGCCAGTGCCAAGACCTGGGCAGGGCCAGGGAACAGCCAGGGCAGGGCCAGGGCCAGGGCCATGGCCATGACCTGGGCAGGACCAGGATCGGGGCAGGGGCACAACAAGGGCAGAAGGACAGTGCAGGTTCTTGGCACAGCCAGGGTCCAGGACAGTGTCAGGGCAGGGCCAAGGCAGGGTCTGGGCCATGGTAAGACCAGCAACAGGGCTGGGGCTAGGCCAGTGACAGGACCAGAGTCAGGGCAAGGGCCAGAGCAGTGCAAGCCAGGGTAGGGTCAGGGCCAGGGGAGAACCAGGGCAAGGTCTCAAGCAGGGAAGGACCAGGGCCAGGACAGGTCCAGGGCAGGGCCATGACAGGGCCAGTGGCTGCGTTAGGGCAAGGGCAGGGCCAGAGCAAGGTAAGGGTCAGGGCCAAGGCCAGGGTAGGGACAGGGCAAGAAATATGGCAGGACCAGGGGCAATGCCAAGGCCAGAGCTGGGCCAGGGCTGAGCCTGGGCTGAGTCAGGGTAGGGCAGGGCAGGGCATGGTATGGCCAGTGCAGGACAGGACAAGAGTTGGTCCACAGAGACAGCAGGGCTGATACCAAGAAAGAGCCAGGCTAGTGCCAAGGCTGAGGCAGTGTCAGAGCATGTCCAGGGCAGGGCCGGGCCAGGGCCAGAACCGAGCCAGGGCACAGCCAGGGCAGGGAAATGGCATAGCCAGGTCAGTACTGGGACAGGGCAGAGCAGGGCAAGGCGATGGTAGGGGCAGGGGAGGACAGGCCAAGGCAGAGCCATGACACGCCAGGGCCAGGACACCTCCAAGTCCACTTCAGGGCCAGGGCTATGGCAGGACAAAGACCAGGGCCAGGGTCAGGGCCAGGACTGTGCTAGGGCCAGGTCCAGAGCAGGACCTAGCGAAGACTAGGGTGAGGGCCAAGGTAAGGCCAGGGCAAGGCCAAAGGCAGAGTAGGGCCAGGGCACGTGATGACACACCCAGAGCACAGCAGGGCAGGGTGATGGCAAGACGAGGGGCAGACCACTGCCAGCTCAGGCCAGGGAAGGGCCAGGGCAGAGCCAGGAAAGGGTCTGGGTCAGGGCCAGGACCAAGGCAGAGCAGGGCCAGGGCCATGTCAGAGTCAGGGCAGGTCCTTCACAGGACCAGGTTCCAGGCCAGGGCCAGGGCAGCAGCAGGGGCAGGGCCTGGATAAGGGCAGGGCCAGGGATATGGCAGGACCAGGGCTAGGGCCAGGACCAGGCCATAGTGAGGGCAGGGCAAAAGCTAGGGCAGGGTCAGGGCAGGTCCAGGGAGCGGCCAGCACCAAGCAGGGCCAAGGCACAACCAGCGCAGGGTAAGGCAGGGCAATGGCACCACTGGGCCATGACAGGGCAAGGTCAGTGCCAGGGAGGGCAGAACAGGCAGTCCCATGGTGGGGCCAGGGCAGGGATGGGCTAAGCAGGGCCAGGACATGTCCAAGGCCAGGTCAAGGCTAGAACAGGAGCAGGACCATGACCATTGGCAGGGCCAGTGCCATGACAGGACCAGGGTCAGGACAAGGGGCAGGGCCAGAACCAGGGCCAGAGCCAAGGCCAGGCCAGCGCAGGTTCAGGGCAGGGCCAGTGCCAGGGCAGACCAGGGCAGGGACAGGGTAGCACAGGGCCAAGACAGGGTCAGGATGGGACCAGAGCAGGACAGGGCCGAGACAGTCTAGGTAACAGTAGGGCAGGTACAGGGCAAGGCAGGGCAGTACAGGGCCAGATCCATGGCAGGGGCAGGGCAAAGCCAGGCCCATTGCCAATGCACCGGCCCTCCCTACAGGGCTCCTACCACCTGGCCACTGCTGCAGCCCATCCATCGCTGTAAGCCTGACCCCCAACCCTGGCTGCAGCCACCTGCCCTTCTAGCGCAGCTGCTCTCCTACCGCTCCAGTGCACTGCGGTCTCCATCGCTGCCACCCACCCACAACGAGGCGAGCTGTGGTGTCGCAGACTCTAGGTGTCTCCTCCTCCTCCTGGCACGGAGCAGCTGGGCGGGCAAAGCCAGAAAAGCCTAGAGGAAGATGTGAGGTGTGGAAGGGTTAGAGCCTCAACTTGTCATGCCAGCCACTGGGTGGCAGGGGCCAGTTTCAGCAAAGGCACTCGCACCCACCCTCCTAAGTCCAGCCTCTCCTTTTGGCCCAAGCTGGCTAGGAACTGGGGTCTGGGGTGGGTGTGGAGACACCACAGCACCCAGCTCCCCACTCCACAGGAACCACTGGGCCCATCGTGGCTGCACTCATCGGGGAGCAGGAGAAGCAGAAAAATTCAGACCCAGCCAGCCCTCCGCACCCAGGTGCCAATTCCTGTTCCAGACGCCTCCACGCACAGGGCCCTGTCCCCCGTGGTGTCCCCAGGGGTGCCTGGCAGCCTCTGAGGCACAGACTCAGAGTGCACAGGCCCAGGAACCACGGTGGGTGTGGGGGCTCTGCCATGCTCAGGATTCCCACGCAAACGCTGTGCGCCTGCTGCACTCCAGTATGACCAAGAGTAGGTCGGCCTCTGGAGTGTGGAGTCAGGGAGAGGAGAACCACTCCTTCCTTGGATGCCAACTCTGCTGACCCCCGCCAGCAGTGCAGCCCCTGATAGCAATGAACTCACCCCCTCTCCACGGCTAGTCCTGCCCTCAATAGCGCCCCCCACCTCCATCCCCCAATGCTGCCAGTAGCATATACCCGATAGTGCCCTAACCTGTCCTCCTCCGTGGGCATTGCAGCCCCAGAAAGCGCCCATAACCCACCCTCCCTGCCATGGGCAGTGCAGCCCTGTACAGTGCTACCAACCAGTACCCCTAATGCAGGCAATGACACCCTGGATAGCGCCCCCAACCCACCCCACACTGCAAAAGGTGCAGCCCTGGATAGCCCCTGTCCTACCACTCTGGTCGTGCTGCAGTCTCTGTCACCGCCACCACCAACCACAGTGAGGCAAGCCAGTGGGCCGCAGGCTCTAGCACCCAACAGCCAGGCACGGAGCAGCTCTCGCTGATGGCCGGCTCCTACCACTCTCACCATGCTGCTGTCTCCGTGGCCGTCTTCTTTGACTACAAAGGAATGAAACTAGGTATCAATAAGAAGAGTAACTTTGGAAAGAATACAATCACAGGGAAGTTAAACACTACTCTCCTGAATAAATGACTAGCAGGTCAATGAAGATACTAAGACAGAAATTCAAAAATTTCATGAAACAAAGGGTAATGAAAACACAGTATACCAAAATTGTTATGCAGAAAGCAGGACAAAGGCAGAGATTTATAGCTATAAGAGTCTACCATCCAAACAAAAGAAAAACTTCAAATAAACAATACATCTTAAAGAACTAGTAAAGTAAGAACAAACTAAACCAAAAATAAGAAAATAAATAAGATCGTAACAGAAATAAAATTGAAATAAAAAACACACAAGATTAAACGAAAAGTTGGTTTTCTGGAAAGTTAAACAAAATTGACAAACTTCTAACCAGGCTAACTAAGAAAAAAAGAGACAAGATTCAAATAAATAAAATCAACAGATAAAAAAAAGGAGACATTACAACTGATACTTCAGAAATTCAAAGGATCATAACTGGCTATTACATGCCAATAAATTGGAAAGCCTAGTAGAAATTGGCAAATTCCTAGATGCATACAACCTACTTACGTTGAACAATGAAAACATCCAAGACCAGAACAGGTTGGTAACAAGTAATGAGATCGAAGCCATCAGAAAAAGTCTCCCGGTAAAGAAACGCCCAGGAACTGATGTCTTCACTGCTGATGGCTTCACACCAAACAATTTAAACACCTAGTATGAATCCTACTCAAACTATTTTGAAAAACAGGAGGGAATACTTCCAAACTTATTCTATGAGACCATTATTACTGTGATACCAAATTCAGACAAAGGCATCAAAAAGGAAACTACAGGCCAGTATCTCTAATATTGATGCAAAATTCCTCAACAAAATACCAGTGAATCAAATTCATTAATATATTAAAAAGATAATTCATCATGATCAAGTGGGATGTATCCCTGGGATGCTGGGGTCACTCAACATACAATGTGATACATCACATCAACCAAATAAATGACAAAAGCAGTATGACTGAAACCAAAAAAGCATTTGATGAAATTCAACATCCCTTCGTGCTATAAATCCTCAAAAAAACGGGTACAGAACAAACACACCGCAACATAATAAAAACTACAGGAAAGACACCCACAGCTAGAATCAGATGGAATGGGGAAAAATGGAAAGCTTTTCCTCTAAGATCTCGAACACGATAAGGATGCCCACTGTCACCACTGTTGTTTAACATAGTACTGGAAATCCCAGCTAAAGCAATCAGTGCATCACCTGATATGGCCCCCAACCCACCCTGCCCCCTGCCAGCAGCAGTGTAGCCCCCCGCAATAGCGCACCCAAGACACCCAAACCGCCCTGCCTCCCCACACCATGGGCATTGCAGCACCCCAAGCGCCCTCAACCCGAAACTGTCACCCCCCTGCCCCCCGCAGCCGCGCAGCGCAGCCCCGGAGAGCACACTTAGCCCACCTCACTGTTGCCAGCAATACAGTCTGGGATAGTGCCCCCAACCGGCTCCCCGCCGAGGGCATTTCCATCAAGATGGAAATGTAAAAAATTTCTTCGAACTGGATGACACAACCTATCAAGACCTCTGGGATACAGCAAAGGCAGTGCTAAGAGGAAAGTTTGCAGCCCTAAACACCTATGCCAAAAAGTCGGAAAGAGCACAAACAGACAATCTAAGTTTGACGATAAGGCCATAGTTACCAAAACAGCATGGTACTGGTTTAAAAATAGGCACATAGACCAATGGAACAGAAAAGAGCACCCAGAAATTAACCCAAATACTCACAGCCAACTGATCCTCGACAAAGTAAACAAAAACATAAAGTGGAGAAAGGACACCCTTTTCAACACATGATGTTGGGATAATTGGCAAGCCACATGTAGAGGAATAAAACTGGATTCTCATCTCTCACCTTATAGAAAAATCTACTCAAGATGGATTAAGAACTTAAACCTAATTCCTGAACTATAAAAATTCTAGAAGATAACACTGGATAAGCCCTTCTAGACACTGGCATAGGCAAGGATTTCATGACCGAGAACCCAAATACAAATGCAATAAAAACAAAGATAAATAGCTGGGACTTAAATAAACTAAAGAGCTTTTGCACGGCAAAGAGAACAGTCAGCAGAGTAAATAGACAACCCACTGAGTGGGACCCCTGACCCTGACCCTGACACCCTAACCCTTACCCCTAACCCCTAACCCTAACCACTAACCCCAACCCTCACCCTCACCCTAACGCAACCCTAACCCCTAACTCCTAACCTCTCTTAACCCCTAACTCTAAATGTTGACTCCTAACCCCTAACTCTGACCCCAACCCCTATCTCCAACCCCAAACACTAAACTTAACCCCTAACCCCTAACCCTAACAACAACCTTAACCCTAGGTTCGATACTACGTTTCTATTAACTATGTTAACGTTATTATGATCGCTGTCTTAGGACTGCACGGCAGAGAGGGGATTGCAAATCTTATATTAATAATTTTGTATTGAGGCGGTGCATTAGCATTACAGGTGCTTGTTACATGAGCAATGGGGGTGTCGTATTTTGGGTGTCACGTCTGCATTACGAATGCTGCATTGCTCTTCCGAGGCTGCGGTGTGGATCTCGCATTGCGGCAGCCTCAAAATGGCTGGGGAGAACCTCGTGGGCAGGATTCAGAGAGGCTTCTGGTTTCCCGTTTTCCACACTGAACTCTTCTAACTGGTCTCTGACCCTGATTATTCAGGGCTGCAAACAGGAAAGATTTTACTCACTGTCGATGCGGCCCCGAGTTGTCCCAAAGCGAGGCAGTGTCCCCAAGGTCTGTGCTGAGGAGAACGCTGCTCTGCCTTCGCGGTGTCCCCCGGGTCTGTGCCGAGCAGAACGCACCTCCGCCCTCGCGGTGCCGCCGGCCCGCCCGGGTCTCTGCTGAGGAGAACACTGGTCAGCTCTCGCTGTACCTCATAAGTGTGTGCAGAGGAGAACTAAGCTCCGCCCTCGCGATGCTCGCTGTGCGCCCCCTCTGCGCCTGCGCCCGCGCTGTGCGCCACACCCCCCCCCGCCCCACCCCTGCGCCTGCACCTGCGCCGGCGCTCTGCGCCCCGCGCCCCCCCCCCGCCCCGCGCCTGCGCCGGCGCTCTGCGCCACCCGCTCTGCGCCTGCGCCAGCGCTGTGCCTTTGCGAGGAGGGAGCTGCGCTCTCCTCAGCACAGACCCAGAGAGCATCGCGAGGGCAGAGCTGAGTTCTCCTCTGCACAGACTTCGGAGGTACAGCGAAGGCAGAGCAGTGTTCTGCTCAGCACAGACCCGGGCGGGCCAGCGGCACCACGAGGGCGTAGCTGCGTTCTGCTCAGCACAGACCCAGGAGACACCCCGAAGGCAGAGCAGCGTTCTCCTCAGCCCAGACCTTGTGGACACTGCCTCGCTTTGGGACAACTCGGGGCCGCATCGACGGTGAGTAAAATCCTTCCTGTTTGCAGCCCTGAATAATCAGGGTCAGAGACCAGTTAGAAGGGTTCAGTGTGGAAAACGGGAAACCAAAAGCCCCTATGAATCCTGCCCGCCGAGATTCTCCCCAGCCATTGTGAGGTGGGCGCAATGCGAGATCCACACCGGAGCCTCGGAAGACAAATGCAGCATTCGTAATGCAGAAGTGACACCCAAAATATGACACCCCCATTGCTCATGTAACAAGCATCTGTAATGCTAATGCACTGCCTCAATACAAAAATATTAATATAAGATCCACAATCCCCTCTCTGCCGTGCAGTCCTAAGACAGCGATCATAATAATCAACGTTGACATAGTCAATACAAACGTAGTAGCGAACCTAGGGTTAAGGTTGTTGTTAGGGTTAGGGGTTAGGGGTTAAGTTTAGTGTTTGGGGTTGGAGATAGGGGTTGGGGTCAGAGGTAGGGGTTAGGAGTCAATGTTTAGAGTTAGGGGTTAAGAGAGGTTAGGGGTTAGGGGTTAGGGTTGCGTTAGGGTGAGGGTGAGGGTTGGGTTAGTGGTTAGGGTTAGGGGTTAGGGGTAAGGGTTAGGGTGTCAGGGTCAGGGTCAGGGGTCCCACTCAGTGGGTTGTCTATTTACTCTGCTGACTGTTCTCTTTGCCGTGCAAAAGCTCTTTAGTTTATTTAAGTCCCAGCTATTTATCTTTGTTTTTATTGCATTTGTATTTGGGTTCTCGGTCATGAAATCCTTGCCTATGCCAGTGTCTAGAAGGGCTTATCCAGTGTTATCTTCTAGAATTTTTATAGTTCAGGAATTAGGTTTAAGTTCTTAATCCATCTTGAGTAGATTTTTCTATAAGGTGAGAGATGAGAATCCAGTTTTATTCCTCTACATGTGGCTTGCCAATTATCCCAACATCATGTGTTGAAAAGGGTGTCCTTTCTCCACTTTATGTTTTTGTTTACTTTGTCGAGGATCAGTTGGCTGTGAGTATTTGGGTTAATTTCTGGGTTCTCTTTTCTGTTCCATTGGTCTATGTGCCTATTTTTAAACCAGTACCATGCTGTTTTGGTAACTATGGCCTTATCGTCAAACTTAGATTGTCTGTTTGTGCTCTTTCAGACTTTTTGGCATAGGTGTTTAGGGCTGCAAACTTTCCTCTTAGCACTGCCTTTGCTGTATCCCAGAGGTCTTGATAGGTTGTGTCATCCAGTTCGAAGAAATTTTTTACATTTCCATCTTGATGGAAATGCCCTCGGCGGGGAGCCGGTTGGGGGCACTATCCCAGACTGTATTGCTGGCAACAGTGAGGTGGGCTAAGTGTGCTCTCCGGGGCTGCGCTGCGCGGCTGCGGGGGGCAGGGGGTGACAGTTTCGGGTTGAGGGCGCTTGGGGTGCTGCAATGCCCATGGTGTGGGGAGGCAGGGCGGTTTGGGTGTCTTGGGTGCGCTATTGCGGGGGGCTACACTGCTGCTGGCAGGGGGCAGGGTGGGTTGGGGCCATATCAGGTGATGCACTGATTGCTTTAGCTGGGATTTCCAGTACTATGTTAAACAACAGTGGTGACAGTGGGCATCCTTATCGTGTTCGAGATCTTAGAGGAAAAGCTTTCCATTTTTCCCCATTCCATCTGATTCTAGCTGTGGGTGTCTTTCCTGTAGTTTTTATTATGTTGCGGTGTGTTTGTTCTGTACCCGTTTTTTTGAGGATTTATAGCACGAAGGGATGTTGAATTTCATCAAATGCTTTTTTGGTTTCAGTCATACTGCTTTTGTCATTTATTTGGTTGATGTGATGTATCACATTGTATGTTGAGTGACCCCAGCATCCCAGGGATACATCCCACTTGATCATGATGAATTATCTTTTTAATATATTAATGAATTTGATTCACTGGTATTTTGTTGAGGAATTTTGCATCAATATTAGAGATACTGGCCTGTAGTTTCCTTTTTGATGCCTTTGTCTGAATTTGGTATCACAGTAATAATGGTCTCATAGAATAAGTTTGGAAGTATTCCCTCCTGTTTTTCAAAATAGTTTGAGTAGGATTCATACTAGGTGTTTAAATTGTTTGGTGTGAAGCCATCAGCAGTGAAGACATCAGTTCCTGGGCGTTTCTTTACCGGGAGACTTTTTCTGATGGCTTCGATCTCATTACTTGTTACCAACCTGTTCTGGTCTTGGATGTTTTCATTGTTCAACGTAAGTAGGTTGTATGCATCTAGGAATTTGCCAATTTCTACTAGGCTTTCCAATTTATTGGCATGTAATAGCCAGTTATGATCCTTTGAATTTCTGAAGTATCAGTTGTAATGTCTCCTTTTTTTTATCTGTTGATTTTATTTATTTGAATCTTGTCTCTTTTTTCTTAGTTAGCCTGGTTAGAAGTTTGTCAATTTTGTTTAACTTTCCAGAAAACCAACTTTTCGTTTAATCTTGTGTGTTTTTTATTTCAATTTTATTTCTGTTACGATCTTATTTATTTTCTTATTTTTGGTTTAGTTTGTTCTTACTTTACTAGTTCTTTAAGATGTATTGTTTATTTGAAGTTTTTCTTTTGTTTGGATGGTAGACTCTTATAGCTATAAATCTCTGCCTTTGTCCTGCTTTCTGCATAACAATTTTGGTATACTGTGTTTTCATTACCCTTTGTTTCATGAAATTTTTGAATTTCTGTCTTAGTATCTTCATTGACCTGCTAGTCATTTATTCAGGAGAGTAGTGTTTAACTTCCCTGTGATTGTATTCTTTCCAAAGTTACTCTTCTTATTGATACCTAGTTTCATTCCTTTGTAGTCAAAGAAGACGGCCACGGAGACAGCAGCATGGTGAGAGTGGTAGGAGCCGGCCATCAGCGAGAGCTGCTCCGTGCCTGGCTGTTGGGTGCTAGAGCCTGCGGCCCACTGGCTTGCCTCACTGTGGTTGGTGGTGGCGGTGACAGAGACTGCAGCACGACCAGAGTGGTAGGACAGGGGCTATCCAGGGCTGCACCTTTTGCAGTGTGGGGTGGGTTGGGGGCGCTATCCAGGGTGTCATTGCCTGCATTAGGGGTACTGGTTGGTAGCACTGTACAGGGCTGCACTGCCCATGGCAGGGAGGGTGGGTTATGGGCGCTTTCTGGGGCTGCAATGCCCACGGAGGAGGACAGGTTAGGGCACTATCGGGTATATGCTACTGGCAGCATTGGGGGATGGAGGTGGGGGGCGCTATTGAGGGCAGGACTAGCCGTGGAGAGGGGGTGAGTTCATTGCTATCAGGGGCTGCACTGCTGGCGGGGGTCAGCAGAGTTGGCATCCAAGGAAGGAGTGGTTCTCCTCTCCCTGACTCCACACTCCAGAGGCCGACCTACTCTTGGTCATACTGGAGTGCAGCAGGCGCACAGCGTTTGCGTGGGAATCCTGAGCATGGCAGAGCCCCCACACCCACCGTGGTTCCTGGGCCTGTGCACTCTGAGTCTGTGCCTCAGAGGCTGCCAGGCACCCCTGGGGACACCACGGGGGACAGGGCCCTGTGCGTGGAGGCGTCTGGAACAGGAATTGGCACCTGGGTGCGGAGGGCTGGCTGGGTCTGAATTTTTCTGCTTCTCCTGCTCCCCGATGAGTGCAGCCACGATGGGCCCAGTGGTTCCTGTGGAGTGGGGAGCTGGGTGCTGTGGTGTCTCCACACCCACCCCAGACCCCAGTTCCTAGCCAGCTTGGGCCAAAAGGAGAGGCTGGACTTAGGAGGGTGGGTGCGAGTGCCTTTGCTGAAACTGGCCCCTGCCACCCAGTGGCTGGCATGACAAGTTGAGGCTCTAACCCTTCCACACCTCACATCTTCCTCTAGGCTTTTCTGGCTTTGCCCGCCCAGCTGCTCCGTGCCAGGAGGAGGAGGAGACACCTAGAGTCTGCGACACCACAGCTCGCCTCGTTGTGGGTGGGTGGCAGCGATGGAGACCGCAGTGCACTGGAGCGGTAGGAGAGCAGCTGCGCTAGAAGGGCAGGTGGCTGCAGCCAGGGTTGGGGGTCAGGCTTACAGCGATGGATGGGCTGCAGCAGTGGCCAGGTGGTAGGAGCCCTGTAGGGAGGGCCGGTGCATTGGCAATGGGCCTGGCTTTGCCCTGCCCCTGCCATGGATCTGGCCCTGTACTGCCCTGCCTTGCCCTGTACCTGCCCTACTGTTACCTAGACTGTCTCGGCCCTGTCCTGCTCTGGTCCCATCCTGACCCTGTCTTGGCCCTGTGCTACCCTGTCCCTGCCCTGGGCTTGCCCTGGCACTGGCCCTGCCCTGAACCTGCGCTGGCCTGGCCTTGGCTCTGGCCCTGGTTCTGGCCCTGCCCCTTGTCCTGACCCTGGTCCTGTCATGGCACTGGCCCTGCCAATGGTCATGGTCCTGCTCCTGTTCTAGCCTTGACCTGGCCTTGGACATGTCCTGGCCCTGCCTTAGCCCATCCCTGCCCTGGCCCCACCATGGGACTGCCTGTTCTGCCCTCCCCTGGCACTGACCTTGCCCTGTCATGGCCCAGTGGTGCCATTGCCCTGCCTTACCCTGCGCTGGTTGTGCCTTGGCCCTGCTTGGTGCTGGCCGCTCCCTGGACCTGCCCTGACCCTGCCCTAGCTTTTGCCCTGCCCTCACTATGGCCTGGTCCTGGCCCTAGCCCTGGTCCTGCCATATCCCTGGCCCTGCCCTTATCCAGGCCCTGCCCCTGCTGCTGCCCTGGCCCTGGCCTGGAACCTGGTCCTGTGAAGGACCTGCCCTGACTCTGACATGGCCCTGGCCCTGCTCTGCCTTGGTCCTGGCCCTGACCCAGACCCTTTCCTGGCTCTGCCCTGGCCCTTCCCTGGCCCTGAGCTGGCAGTGGTCTGCCCCTCGTCTTGCCATCACCCTGCCCTGCTGTGCTCTGGGTGTGTCATCACCGTGCCCTGGCCCTACTCTGCCTTTGGCCTTGCCCTGGCCTTACCTTGGCCCTCACCCTAGTCTTCGCTAGGTCCTGCTCTGGACCTGGCCCTAGCACAGTCCTGGCCCTGACCCTGGCCCTGGTCTTTGTCCTGCCATAGCCCTGGCCCTGAAGTGGACTTGGAGGTGTCCTGGCCCTGGCGTGTCATGGCTCTGCCTTGGCCTGTCCCTCCCCTGCCCCTACCATCGCCTTGCCCTGCTCTGCCCTGTCCCAGTACTGACCTGGCTATGCCATTTCCCTGCCCTGGCTGTGCCCTGGCTCGGTTCTGGCCCTGGCCCCGGCCCTGCCCTGGACATGCTCTGACACTGCCTCAGCCTTGGCACTAGCCTGGCTCTTTCTTGGTATCAGCCCTGCTGTCTCTGTGGACCAACTCTTGTCCTGTCCTGCACTGGCCATACCATGCCCTGCCCTGCCCTACCCTGACTCAGCCCAGGCTCAGCCCTGGCCCAGCTCTGGCCTTGGCATTGCCCCTGGTCCTGCCATATTTCTTGCCCTGTCCCTACCCTGGCCTTGGCCCTGACCCTTACCTTGCTCTGGCCCTGCCCTTGCCCTAACGCAGCCACTGGCCCTGTCATGGCCCTGCCCTGGACCTGTCCTGGCCCTGGTCCTTCCCTGCTTGAGACCTTGCCCTGGTTCTCCCCTGGCCCTGACCCTACCCTGGCCTTGCACTGCTCTGGCCCTTGCCCTGACTCTGGTCCTGTCACTGGCCTAGCCCCAGCCCTGTTGCTGGTCTTACCATGGCCCAGACCCTGCCTTGGCCCTGCCCTGACACTGTCCTGGACCCTGGCTGTGCCAAGAACCTGCACTGTCCTTCCTTGCCCTTGTTGTGCCCCTGCCCCGATCCTGGTCCTGCCCAGGTCATGGCCATGGCCCTGGCCCTGGCCCTGCCCTGGCTGTTCCCTGGCCCTGCCCAGGTCTTGGCACTGGCCTGGCCCTGCCCTGTCTTGGCCCTATGCTTTCCTGGCCCTGCCTTGCCTGCAATGGCCCTGCCTTGGCCCTAGCCTGGCTTTGACCCTGCCCTGGCCCTATCTTGGCCTTCAGCTTATCCTCACCTGGGCACTGTGTTGAACCTGGCCATAGCACAGACCTGGTTGTGTCCCTGGCCCTGGCCCTGCCGTGGCCCTGTCCCAGACCCTAGCCCTGCCAGGTACCTGTCCTGGCCCTGCTCTGGGCCTGGCTTTGTCCCTGGTTCTTAGATGACCCTGACCCTGCCCCGCCCTTGCCCTTGCCCTGGCACTGGCCTTGGACATGTCCATGGTCCTAACCCTGGCCCTGCCCTGGAGCTGCCACTGCCTTGGCCCTGCCCCGGCCCCAGCCATAGACCTGCCCTGGTTGGTCATGCCCTGACTTAACCCTGTGCTACCCCGGGCCTGCTCCACCCTCCCTTTGGCCCTGCCCTGACCCCGCCTTGGCCCTCACACTGGCCCTAGCACAGACCTGGTCCTATCTGTGGCCTTGGCCCAGCATTGAGCCCTGCTCCTGACCCTGGTCTTGCCATGGCCCTGTCCCTCCCGTGTCTCTGTCCTGGTCTTGTGCTGACCCTGACCCAGACCTTGGCCCTGCCCCAGCCTTGTCCTAGACCTGGCCATGGCCCTGGACCAGCGCTGGCAGTGGCATGGACCCTGGCCCTGGCCCTTCCCTACAAAAGGCCATACCCTGGCCCAGCCCTGGTCCTGACCCTGTCCTGGCCCTAATTTGGCCTGGCTCTACCCTGGCATGCTATTCTGGCCCTAGCCCTGACCTTGTCCCTGTCCCTGTCCTGGCCCTAGCCCCATTGCTGGTCCTGCCATGGCCCTTGTCCTGACGTTGCCCTTTCCTGGTCCTGGCCCTGGCCCTGCCCGAGCCCTGCTCGGGCCCTGGTCTGAACCCTGGCCCTGCAATGGACCTGGCTTGGCCCTGCCCAGACCCTGGCTCTGGCCCTACCTCTGCCCTGGCCATACCCTTGCCCTGGCCTGGACCCTGGTCCTGGTCCTTGTCCTGCCCCAGCCGTGGCCCTGGCCCTGCCCTGCCTGTGCCCTGTTCTATCCTGGGCTGGCCCTGCCATGGCCTGGTCTTTCCATTGCCGTGCCCTAGCCTGCCCTGCTTGTGCTCTAGATCTGCCCCGGCCTTTGCCCTGTATTGGTTGTAGCCTTGACTCAGCCCTGGACCTTCCCGGACCTTGCCTCAGCCCTGGCACTACCCTAGCCTTGCCTTGGCATTTTCCCTACTCTCTCTATGGCCTGGCTCTGGCCCTGCCTTGCACAGGCCGTGGTCTGCCCTGCGTGTCCCAGCCTGGGCCCAGCCCTGGTCTTACCATATTCCTGCCCCAGCCGTACCCTTGTTTTGGCCCTGACCTTGCCCTGGCCCTCTCCTGGCCCTTCCTTGGTCGTGCCCTGCCCTTCCATGCCCTGGCCTTGCCCTTACCCTGCATTGTCCCTGCACTGTTCCTCCCCTGCCTTGGCACTGCCTTGGCCCCAGCCCTGGCCTTGCCCTTCCCCTGCCCTGGCCTGACCCCAGGCCTACCGAGTCCCTGAAATGGCCCTGGACCTGCCTTGCCATCCTCTGTCCTGGCCCTGTATTGTCCCCACCATGCTCTGGTCCAGCGCTTGCCCTGGCCCTGGTGCTAGTCTTGCCACTGCTATGACCCTGCCCTGTTTGGCCATGCCCTGTGCTACCCTAGCCCTGCCCTGCCTTGGCCTGGCCCTGGCCCTACCATGGCCTTCTCCTGCCCTGGCCTGGCCCTACCCTGGTCTTTTCTACCCTGGCCTTGCCCTTCCCTGGTCTTGCCCTGCACTGGCCTTGCCCTGCCCTGGCCTTGGCTTTGCCTTGTCCTGGTCCTGGTTCTGCCTGGCCCTGCCTTGCTCTGGATCCTTCTGTTTCTGCCTTCTCCTGGCCCTGCCTTGCTCTGGCCCGTCCCTGGCCCAGCCTTGACCCTGGCCTGGCCCTGACAATCCCCAGGCCCTGCCCTGGCCTCTTGCCTTGGCCCTGTGCTATCTTAGTCCTGTCCTGGCCCTGAACTCGCCCTGGCCCTACCTCACCCTACACTGGCCCTGCCCTACCCTGGCCTTGCCCTGCCCTGACCCTGCCTTTGGCCTGCCCTGGCTCTGGTTCTGCCATGGACTTGCCCCTGCCCTGGACCCTCCCTGGCCATGTTTTTTCCATGGTCCTTCTCTGGTGCCCTTGCCCTGTCCCTTTCTGGTCCTGTCATGTTCTGGCCCTCCCTTCCATGTCCTGGACCTGGCTCTGGCCCTGGCCTCCCGTCCCTGCCCTGCCATACCCTGCCCCGTTCCTTGCTCTACACTGACCCTGCCCTGTCTTGGCCCTTGCTACCTTAGCCCTGCCCCTGGCCTTTCTGCTGGCCCTGATCCTGCCATGGCCCTGGCCCTGGTTCTGCCTGCTTCTGGCCCTGGCCTGGTCCTGTCGTGTCCCTGGCTGTGACCCTGCCCCTGGTTTTTCTCTGGCCAATGACCCTGCCCCAGTTCTGTCCTATCCCCTTGCCCTGTTCCAGTTCTGTCCTAGCCCTGGCCTTTCACAGTACTTTATGCTTAGGAAGGGCTCCATAGTGTCTGTGAGTTGAATGTTGTATTCACAGTATCTGCCAAAACAGAAAGAAAAAAAACAAAATCTGATGATGAGAAGTTAAAGCTTTGTATATAATATGCCTTGAATTGTAATTATTAGTTGTATTAGTTATTAGTTATTAGCTTGTTATTCATTGTATTACATATAGGTCATGGTTTTGTATGCATAACTCCAAACCATTGATACTGTTAAAAGAATATATGAATATATGAATGTGTAAACGTAAGAATGTATGAGTATCTAATGACCTTTCCTAATTAACTTTTATTTTTAGCTCTAGTAGATTCTTCTCAGTGTAACAAATGTTTATGCCTATGTAATTAAGGGCATATTTCCTGTACAGAATATTCATATTACCTAATTGAAAATTATATAACACAAAAATATAATACTATTTTTAGGCCAGGCATGGTGGCTCATACCTGTAATCCC
>NW_022096727.1:0-9877 GCF_006542625.1 Nomascus leucogenys | reverse complement strand
CCTCAGGAGCTCTTTTAGGGCAGGCCTGGTGGTGACAAAATCACTCAGCGTTTGCTTGTCTGTAGAGTGTTTTATTTCTCCTTCACTTATGAAGCTTAGTTTGGCGGGATAGGAGATTCTGGGTTGAAAATTCTTTTCTTTAAGAATGTTGAATATCGGCCCCCACTCTCTTCTGGCTTGTAGAGTTTCTGCTGAGAGATCAGCTGTTAGTCTGATGGGCTTCCCTTTGTGGGTAACCCGACCTTTCTCTCTGGCTGCCCTTAACATTTTTTCTTTCATTTCAACTTTGGTGAATCTGACAATAATGTGTCTTGGAGTTGCCCTTCTCGAGGAGTATCTTTGTGGCGTTCTCTGTATTTCCTGAATCTGAATGCTGGCCTGCCTTGCTAGATTGGGGAAGTTCTCCTGGATAATATCTTGCAGAGTGTTTTCCAACTTGGTTCCATTCTCCCCATCATTTTCAGGTACACCAATCAGACGTAGGTTTGGTCTTTTCGCATAGTCCCAAATTTCTTGGAGGCTTTGTTCATTTCTTTTTATCCTTTTCTCTCTAAACTTCCCTTCTCTTTTCATTTCATTCATTTCATCTTCCATCAGCGATACCCTTTCTTCCAGTTGATCGCATCTGCTACTGAGGCTTCTGCAATCTTCGCGTAGTTCTCGAAACTTGGCTTTCAGCTCCATCGGCTCCTTGAAGCCCTTCTCTCCATTGGTTATTCTAGTTATCCATTCTTCTAATTTTTTTTCAAAGTTTTTAACTTCTTTGCTGTTGTTTTGAATTTCCTCTCGTAGCTCAGAGTAGTTTGATCGTCTGAAGCCTTCTTCTCTCAACTCATCAAAGTCATCCTCCATCCAGCTTTGTTCCGTTGCTGGTGAGGAACTGCGTTCCTTTGGAGGAGGAGAGGTGCTCTGTTTTTTAGAGTTTCCAGTTTTTTTGGTCTGTTTTTTCCCCATCTTTGTGGTTTTATCTACTTTTTGTCTTTGATGATGGTGATGTACAGATGGGTTTTTGGTGTGGATGTCCTTTCTGTTTGTTAGTTTTCCTTCTACCAGACAGGACCCTCAGCTGCAGGTCTGTTGGAGTTTACTAGAGGTGCACTCCAGACCCTGTTTGGCTGGGTGTCAGCAGCGGTGGCTGCAGAACAGCAGATTTTCGTGAGACCACAAATTCAGCTGTCTGATAGTTCCTCTGAAAGTTTTGTCTCAGAGAAGTACCGGGTTTAATGAGGTGTCAGTCTGTCCCTACTGGGGGGGTGCCGCCCAGTTAGGCTGCTCAGGGTTGAGGGACCCACTTTAGGAGGCAGTCTGACTGTTCTCAGATCTCCAGCTGCGTGCTGGGAGAACCACTACTCTCTTCAAAGCTGTCAGTCAGACAGGGACATTTAAGTCTGTGGAAGTACTTGCAGAGTTTTTGTTTGTCTGTGCCCTGCCCCCAGAGGTGGAGCCTACAGAGGCAGGGAGGCCTCCTTGAGCTGTGGTGGGCTCCACCCAGTTCGAGCTTCCTGGCTGCTTTGTTTACCTAAGCAAGCCTGGGCAATGGCGGGCGCCCCTCCCCCAGCCTCGCTGCCGCCTCGCAGCTTGATCTCAGACTGCTGTGCTAGCAATTAGCGAGACTCCGTGGGCATAGGACCCTCCGAGCCAGGTGCGGGACACAATCTCCTAGTGTGCCGTTTTCCAGGCCCGTTGGAAAAGCGCAGTTAGGGTGGGACTGACCCGATATTCCAGGTGCCGTCTGCTTCCCATTTCTTTGACTAGGAAAGGGAACTCCCTGACCCCTTGCGCTTCCCGAGTGAGTCAATGCCTCGCCCTGCTTCGGGTCACGCACAGTGCGCTTCACCGACTGTCCTGCACCCACTGTTAGGCACTCCCTAGTGAGATGAAACCAGTACCTCAAGCGGAAATGCAGAAATCACCTGTCTTCTGTGTCGCTGGGGCTGGGAGCTGGAGACCGGAGCTGTTCCTATTCCTGTGAAACTTCTTACAGTTCTGTGCTTACAACTAACAGAGTTCAACCTTAATTTTGATTGAGCATTTGTGAAACACCCTTTCTGTAGAAAATGCAAGTGGACAGTCAGGGCGCTAAGAGGCCTATGGTGGAAAAAGGAATACCTTCAAATAAAAACTACACAGAAGCAATCTGTGAAACTTCTTACGGTTCTGTTCTTTAAAGTAAAACAGTTGAACCTTAATTTTGATTGAACAGTTCTGAAACCATCTTTCTGTAGAAAATGCAAGTGGACATTCATGGCGCTAAGAGGCCTATAGTGGAGAAGGGAATACCTTCAAACAAAAACTACAAAGAAGCAATCTGTGAAACTTCTTTCTCTTCTGTGCATTCAACTAACAGAGATGAACCTTACTTTTGATTGAGCAGTTCTGAAACACTCTTTCGGTAAAAAATGCAAGTGGACCTTCGGAGCGCTAGGAGGCCTATAGCGGAAAAATGAATATGTTCAAATAAAAACTACACAGAAGCAATCTGTGAAACTTCTGACTGTTCTGTGCATTGAACTAACAGAGTTGAACCTTAGTTATAATTGAGCAGTTCTGAAACACTCTTTCTGTAGAAAATGCAAGTGAACATTCAGGGCGCTAAGAGGCCTACAGCGGAAAAATTAATATGTTCAAATAAAAACTACACAGAAGCAATCTGTGAAACTTCTTACTGTTCTGTGCATTCAACTAACAGGGTTGAACCTTAGTTTATATTGAGCAGTTATGAAACACTCTTTCTACAGAAAATGCAAGTGAACATTCAGGGCGCAAAGAGGCCTAGAGTTGAAAAAGATATATGTTCAAATAAAAACTACAAAGAAGCTATCTGTGAAAATTCTTACAGTTCTTTGCATTCAACAAACAGAGTTCAACCTTACTTTTGATTGAGCAGTTCTGAAACACCCTTTCAGTACAAAATTCAAGTGGACATTCAGGGCGCTAAGATGCCTATGGTGGAAAAAGGAATACCTTCAAATAAAAACTACACAGAAGCAATCTGTGAATCTTCTTACGGTTATGTTGTTTAAACTAACACAGTTGAAGCTTAATTTTGATTGAACAGTTCTGAAACACTCTTTCTGTAGAAAATGCAAGTGGACATTCAGGGCGCAAAGAGGCCTATAGTGGAAAAAGGAATAAGTTCAAATAAAAACTACACAGAAGATATCTGTGAAACTTCTCTCTGTTCTGTGGATTCAACTAAAAGAGTTGAACCTTAGTTTTGATTGAGCAGTTCTGAAACACTCTTTCAGTAGAAAATGCTAGTGGACATTCATGGCGCTAAGAGGCCCATAGTAGAGAAAGGAATATCTTCTAACAAAAACTACACAGAAGCAATCTGTGAAACTTCTTTCTGTTCTGTGCATTCAACTAACAGAGTTGAACCTTACTTTTGATTGAGCAGTTCTGAAACACACTTTCTGTAGAAAATGCAATTGGACTTTCGGAGTGCTGAGAGGCGTACAGCGGAAAAAGTAATATCTACAAATAAAAACTACACAGAAGCATTCTGTGAAACTTCTTTCTGTTCTGTGCATTCAACTAACAGAGTTTAACCTTACTTTTGATTGAGCAGTTCTGAAACAATCTTTCTGCAGAAAATGCAAGTGAAAATTCAGGGCGCTAAGAGGCCTATAGTTGAAAAAGGTATATGTTCAAATAAAAACTACAAAGAAGCTATCTGTGAAACTTCTTACAGTTCTGTGCATTCAACTAACAGAGTTCAACCTTACCTTTGATTGAGCAGTTCTGAAACACCCTTTCTGTAGAAAATGCAAGTGGACATTCCGGGCGCTAAGAGGCCTATGGTGGAAAAAGGAATACCTTCAAATACAAACTACACAGAAGCAATATATGAAACTTCCTTCTGTTCTGTGCCTTCAACTAACAGAGTTGAAACTTACTTTTGATTGAGCAGTTCTGAAACACTCTTTCTGTAGAAAGTGCAAGTGAACTTTCGGAGCGCTAAGAGGCCTATCGCGGAAAGAGTAATATCTTCAAATAAAAAATACACAGTAGCATTCTGTGAAACTTCTTTCTGTTTTCTGCATTCAACTAACAGAGTTTAACCTTACTTTTGATTGAGCAGTTCTGAAAAACTCTTTCTGTAGAAAATGCAATTGGACATTCAGGGCGCTAAGAGGCCTATAGTGGAAAAGGAATATTTTCAAATAAAAACTGCGCAGAAGAAATCTGTGAAACTTCTTACTGTTCTGTGCATTCAACTAACAGAGTTGAACCTCAGTTTTGATTGAGCAGTTCTGCAACACTCTTTCTGTAGAAAATACAAGTGTACATTCAGGGCGCTAAGAGGACTATAGTGGAAAAAGGAAAAAGTTCACATAAAAACTACACAGAAACTATCTGTGAAACTTCTCTCTGTTCTGTGCATTCAGCTAACGGAGTTGAACCTTACTTTTGATTGACAAGTTCTGAAACACTCTTTCTGTAGAAAATGCAAGTGGACCTTCGGAGCGCTAAGAGGCCTATAGCGGAAAAAGTAATACCTTCAAATACAAACTACACAGAAGCAATCTGTGAAACTTCTTTCTGTTCTTTGCATTCATCTAACAGAGTTGAACCTTACTTTTGATTGAGCACTTCTGAAACACCCTTTCTATAGAAAATGCAATTGGACATTCATGGAGCTAAGAGGCCTATAGTGGAAAAAGGAGTATTTTCAAATAAAAACTGCACAGAAGCAATCTGCGAAACTTCTTACTGATCTGTGCATTCAACTAACATAGTTGAACGGTAGTTTTTATTGAGCAGTTCTGAAACACTCTTTCTGTAGAAAATACAAGTGAACATTCAGGGGGCTAAGAGGCCTATAGTTGAAAAAGTTATATGTTCAAATAAAAACAACAAAGAAACTATCTGTGAAACTTCTTACTGTTCTGTGCATTCAACTAACAGAGTTGAACCTTAGTTTATATTGAGCACTTATGAAACACTCTTTCTGCAGAAAATGCAAGTGAACATTCAGGGCGCTAAGACGCCTATAGTTGAAAAAGGTATCTGTTCAAATAAAAACTACAAAGAAGGTATCTGTGAAACTTCTTACAGTTCTGTGCATTCAACTAACAGTGTTCAACCTTACATTTGATTGAGCAGTTCTGAAACACCCTTTCTGTAGAAAATGCAAGTGGACATTCAGGGCGCTAAGAGGCCTGTGGAGGAAAAAGGAATACCTTCAAATAAAAACTACACAAAAGCAATCTGTGAAACTTCTTACGGTTCTGTTCTTTAAACTAAAACAGTTGAACCTTAATTTTGATTGAACAGTTCTGTAACACACTTTCTGAAGAAAATGCAAGCGGACATTCATGCCGCTAAGAGGCCTATAGTGGAAAAGGGAATATCTTCAAACAAAAACTACAAAGAAGCAATCTGTGAAACTTCCTTCTGTTCTGTGCATTCAACTAACAGAGTTGAACCTTAGTTTTGATTGAGCAGTTCTGAAACACTCTTTCTGTAGAAAATACAAGTGGACATTTAGGGCGCTAAGAGGCCTATAGTGGAAAAAGGAATAAGTTCAAATAAAAACTACACAGAAGATATCTGTGAAACTTCTCTCTGTTCTGTGCATTCAACTAACAGAGTTGAACCTTAGTTTAATTGAGCAGTTCTGAAACACCCTTTCTGTAGAAAATGCAAGTGGACATTCATGGCGCTAAGAGGCCCATAGTAGAAAAAGGAATACCTTCAAACAAAAACTACACAGAAGCAATCTGTGAAACTTCTCTCTGTTCTGTGCATTCAACTAACGGAGTTGAAATTACTTTTGATTGAGAAGTTCAGAAACTCTCTTTCTGTAGAAAATGCAAGTGGACCTTCGGAGCGCTAAGAGGCCTATAGCGGAAAAAGTAATACCTTCAAATACAAACTACACAGAAGCATTCTGTGAAACATCTTTCTGTTCTTTGCATTCATGTAACAGAGTTGAACCTTACTTTTGATTGAGCACTTCTGAAACACCCTTTCTATAGAAAATGCAATTGGACATTCAGGGAGCTAAGAGGCCTATAGTGGAAAAAGGAATATTTTCAAATAAAAACTGCACAGAAGCAATCTGCGAAACTTCTTTCTGTTCTGTGCATTCAACTAAAAGTTTTGAACCTCAGTTTTGATTGAGCAGTTCTGAAACACTCTTTCTGCAGAAAATACAAGTGAACATTCAGGGCGCTAAGAGGCCTATAGTAGAAAAAGCTATATGTTCAAATAAAAACAACAAAGAAGCTATCTGTGAAACTTCTTACTGTTCTGTGCATTCAACTAACAGAGTTGAACCTTAGTTTATATTGAGCAGTTATGAAACACTCTTTCTGCAGAAAATGCAAGTGAACATTCAGAGCGCTAAGAGGCCTATAGTTGAAAAAGGTATATGTTAAAATAAAAACTACAAAGAAGGTATCTGTGAAACTTCTTACAGATCTGTGCATTCAACTAACAGTGTTCAAACTTACATTTGATTGAGCAGTTCTGAAACACCCTTTCTGTAGAAAATGCAAGTGGACATTCAGGGCGCTAAGAAGCCTGTGGAGGAAAAGGGAATACCTTCAAATAAAAACTACCAAGAAGCAATCTGTGAAACTTCTTACCCTTCCGTTCTTTAAACTAACACAGTTGAACCTTAATTTTGATTGAACAGTTCTGTAACACCCTTTCTGTAGAAAATGCAAGCGGACATTCATGGCGCTAAGAGGCCTATAGTGGAAAAGGGAATATCTTCAAACAAAAACTACAAAGAAGCAATCTGTGAAACATCTTTCTGTTCTGTGCATTCAACTAACGGAGTTGAACCTTAGCTTTGACTGAGCCGTTCTGAAACACTCTTTCTGTAGAAAATACATGTGGACATTCAGGGCGCTAAGAGGCCTATAGTGGAAAAAGGAATAAGTTCAAATAAAAACTACACAGAAGATATCTGTGAAACTTCTCTCTGTTCTGTGCATTCAACTAACAGAGTTGAACCTTAGTTTGATTGAGCAGTTCTGAAAGACCCTTTCTGTAGAAAATGCAAGTGGACATTCATGGCGCTAAGAGGCCCACAGTAGAAAAAGGAATATCTTCAAACAAAAACTACACAGAAGCAATCTGTGAAACTTTATTCTGTTCTGTGCATTCAACTAACAGAGTTGAACCTTACTTTTGATTGAGCAGTTCTGAAACACTCTTTATGTAGAAAATGCAAGTGGACCTTCGGAGCGCTAAGAGGCCTATAGCGGAAAAGGTAATATCTTCAAATAAAAACTACACATTAGCATTCTGTGAAACTTCTTTCTGTTCTGTGCATTCAACTAACTGAGTTTAACCTTACTTTTGATTGAGCAGTTCTGAAACACTCTTTCAGTAGAAAATGCAATTATACATTCAGGGCGCTAAGAGGCCTATAGTGGAAAAGGTGTATTTTCAAATAAAAACTGCCCAGAAGAAATCTGTGAAACGTCTTACTGTTCTGTGCATTCAACTAACAGAGTTGAACCTCAGTTTTGATTGAGCAGTTCTGAAACACTCTTTCTGTAGAAAATACAAGTGGACATTCAGGGCGATAAGAGGACTATAGTGGAAAAAGGAAAAAGTTCACATAAAAACTACACAGAAGCTATCTGTGAAACTTCTCTCTGTTCTGTGCATTCAAATAACGGAGTTGAACCTTACTTTTGATTGAGAAGTTCTGAAACACTCTTTCTATAGAAAATGCAAGTGGACCTTCGGAGCGCTAAGAGCCTATACAGGAAAAAGTAATACCTTCAAATACAAATTACACAGAAGCATTCTGTGAAACTTCTATCTGTTCTTTGCATTCATCTAACAGAGTTGAACCATACATTTGATTGAGGACTTCTGAAACACACTTTCTATAGAAAATGCAATTGGACATTCAGGGAGCTAAGAGGCCTATAGTGGAAAAAGGAACATTTTCAAATAAAAACTGCACAGAAGCAATCTGCGAAACTTCTTACTGTTCTGTGCATTCAACTAACATAGTTGAACGGTAGTTTTTATTGAGCAGTTCTGAAACAGTCTTTCTGTAGAAAATGCAAGTGGACATTCAGGGCGCTGAGAGGCCTATAGTGGGAAAAGGAATATCTTCAAATAAAAACCACACAGAAGCAATCTGTGAAACTTCTTACTGTTCTGTGCATTCAACTAACAGAGTTGAACCTTAGTTTATATTGAGCAGTTATGAAACAATCTTTCTGCAGAAAATGTAAGTGAACATTCAGGGCGCTAAGAGGCCTATAGTTGAAAAAGGTTTATGTTCAAATAAAACCTACAAAGAAGCTATCTGTGAAACTTCTTACTGTCCTGTGTATTCAACTAACAGAGTTCAACCTTACTTTTGATTGAGCAGTTCTGAAACACACTTTCTGTAGAAAATGCAAGTGGACATTCAGGGTGCTATGAGGCCTATGGTGGAAAAAGGAATACCTTCAAATAAAAACTACACAGAAGCAATCTGTGAAACCTCTTAATGTTCTGTTCTTTAAACTAACACAGTTGAACCTTAATTTTGATTGAACAGTTCTGAAACACTCTTTCTGTAGAAAATGCAAGTGGACATTAATGGCGCTAAGAGGCCTATAGTGGAAAAGGGAATATCTTCAAACAAAAACTACACAGAAGCAATCTGTGAAACTTCTTTCTGTTATGTGCATTCAACTAACAGAGTTGAACCTTAGTTTTGATTGAGCAGTTCTGAAACACTATTTCTGTAGAAAATATAAGTGGACATTCAGGGCGCTAAGAGGCCTATAGTGGAAAAAGGAATAAGTTCAAATATAAACTACACAGAAGATATCTGTGAAACTTCTCTCTGTTCTGTGCATTCAAATAACAGAGTTGAACCTTAGTTTTGATTGAGCAGTTCTGAAACACTCTTTGTGTAGAAAAGGCAAGTGGACATTCATGGCACTAGGAGGCCCATAGTAGAAAAAGGAATATCTTCAAACAAAAACTATACAGAAGCAATCTGTGAAACTTCTTTCTGTTCTCTGCATTCAACTAACAGAGTTGAACCTTAGTTATTATTGAGCAGTTCTGAAACACTCTTTCTGTAGAAAATGCAAGTGGACCTTCGGAGCGCTAAGAGGCCTATAGCGGAAAAAGATACAACTTCAAATAAAAACTACACAGAAGCATTCTGTGAAACTTCTTTCTGTTCTCTGCATTCAACTAATAGAGTTTAACCTTACTTTTGATTGAGCAGTTCTGAAACACTCTTTCTGTAGAAAATGCAAGTCGACCTTCGGAGCGCTAAGAGGCCTATAGCGGAAAAAGTAATATCTTCAAATAAAAACTACACAGAAGCATTCTGTGAAACTTCTTTCTGTTCTGTGCATTCAACTAACAGAGTTTAACCTTACTTTTGATTGAGCAGTTCTGAAACGCTCTTTCTGTAGAAAATGCAATTGGACATTCAGGGCGCTAAGAGGCCTACAGTGGAAAAGGAATATTTTCAAATAAAAACTGCACAGAAGAAATCTGTGAAACTTCTTACTGTTCTGTGCATTCAACTAACAGAGTTGAACCTCAGTTTTGATTGAGCAGTTCTGAAACACTCTTTCTGTGGAAAATACAATTGGACATTCAGGGCGCTAAGAGGACTATAGTGGAAAAAGGAAAAAGTTCACCTAAAAACTACACAGAAGCTATCTGTGAAACTTCTCTCTTTTCTGTGCATTCAACTAACGGAGTTGAACCTTACTTTTGATTGAGAAGTTCTGAAACACTCTTTCTGTAGAAAATGCAAGTGGACCTTCGGAGCGCTGAGAGGCCTATAGCGGAAATAGTAATACGTTCAAATACAAACTACACAGAAGCATTCTGTGAAACTTCTTTCTGTTCTTTGCATTCATCTAACAGAGTTGAACCTTAC
>NW_022096726.1:0-11100 GCF_006542625.1 Nomascus leucogenys | reverse complement strand
AAGTAAGGTTCAAATCCGTTAGTTGAATGCACAGAACAGAGAGAAGTTTCACAGATAGCTTCTGTGTAGTTTTTATGTGAACTTTTTCCTTTTTCCACTATAGTACTCTTAGCGCCCTGAATGTCCACTTGTATTTTCTACAGAAAGAGGGTTTCAGAACTGCTCAATCAAAACTGAGGTTCAACTCTGTTAGCTGAATGCACAGAACAGTAAGAAGTTTCACAGATTTCTTCTGTGCAGTTTTTATTTGAAAATATTCCTTTTCCACTATAGGCCTCTTAGCGCCCTGAATGTCCAATTGCATTTTCTACAGAAAGAGGGTTTCAGAACTGCTCAATCAAAAGTAAGGTTAAACTCTGTTAGTTGAAAGCACAGAACAGAAAGAAGTTTCACAGAATGCTTCTGTGTAGTTTTTATTTGAAGGTATTACTTTTTCCGCTATAGGCCTCTTAGCGCTCCGAAGGTCCACTTGCATTTTCTACAGAAAGAGTGTTTCAGAACTGTTCAATCAAAATTAAGGTTCAACTGTGTTAGTTTAAAGAACAGAACCGTAAGAAGTTTCACAGATTGCTTCTGTGTAGTTTTTATTTGAAGGTATTCCTTTTTCCACAATAGGCCTCTTAGCGCCCTGAATGTCCACTTGCATTTTCTACAGAAAGAGTGTTTCAGAACTGCTCAATCAAAAGTAAGGTTGAACTCTGTTAGTTGAATGCACAGAACTGTAAGAAGTTTCACAGATAGCTTCTTTGTAGTTTTTATTTGAACATATACCTTTTTCAACTATAGGCCTCTTAGCGCCCTGAATGTTCACTTGCATTTTCTGCAGAAAGAGTGTTTCATAACTGCTCAATATAAACTAAGGTTCAACTCTGTTAGTTGAATGCACAGAACAGTAAAAAGTTTCACAGATTGCTTCTGTTTTTTTTTTTTTTTTTTTTTTTTTTTTTTTTTTTTTTTGTCAAAAAAAAAAAAAAAAAAAAAGTTCACAGATTGCTTCTGTGTAGTTTTTATTTGAACATATTCATTTTTCCTCTATAGGACTCTTAGCGCCCTGAATGTTCACTTGCATTTTCTACAGAAAGAGTGTTTCAGAACTGCTCAATAATAACTAAGGTTCAACTCGGTTAGTTGAATGCACAGAACAGTAAGAAGTTTCACAGATTGCTTCTGTGTGGTTTTTATTTGAAGATATTCCTTTTCCCACTATAGGCCTCTTAGCGCCCTGAATGTCCACTTGCATTTTCTACAGAAAGAGTGTTTCAGAACTGCTCAATAAAACTAAGGTTCAACTCTGTTAGTTTAATGAACAGAACAGTAAGAAGTTTCACAGATTGCTTCTGTGTAGTTTTTATTTGAAGGTATTCCTTTTTCCACCATAGGCCTCTTAGCGCCCTGAATGTCCACTTGCATTTTCTACAGAAAGGGTGTTTCAGAACTGCTCAATCAAAAGTAAGGTTGAACTCTGTTAGTTGAATGCACAGAACTGTAAGAAGTTTCACAGATAGCTTCTTTGTAGTTTTTATTTGAACATATACCTTTTTCAACTATAGGCCTCTTAGCGCCCTGAATGTTCACTTGCATTTTCTGCAGAAAGAGTGTTTCATAACTGCTCAATATAAACTAAGGTTCAACTCTGTTAGTTGAATGCACAGAACAGTAAAAAGTTTCACAGATTGCTTCTGTGTAGTTTTTATTTGAACATATTCATTTTTCCGCTATAGGACTCTTAGCGCCCTGAATGTTCACTTGCATTTTCTACAGAAAGAGTGTTTCAGAACTGCTCAATAATAACTAAGGTTCAACTCGGTTAGTTGAATGCACAGAACAGTAAGAAGTTTCACAGATTGCTTCTGTGTGGTTTTTATTTGAAGATATTCCTTTTCCCACTATAGGCCTCTCAGCGCCCTGAATGTCCACTTGCATTTTCTACAGAAAGAGTGTTTCAGAACTGCTCAATAAAAACTACCGTTCAACTATGTTAGTTGAATGAACAGAACAGTAAGAAGTTTCGCAGATTGCTTCTGTGCAGTTTTTATTTGAAAATATTCCTTTTTCCACTATAGGCCTCTTAGCTCCCTGAATGTCCAATTGCATTTTCTATAGAAAGGGTGTTTCAGAAGTGCTCAATCAAAAGTAAGGTTCAACTCTGTTAGATGAATGCAAAGAACAGAAAGAAATTTCACAGAATGCTTCTGTGAAGTTTGTATTTGAAGGTATTACTTTTTCCGCTGTAGGCCTCTTAGCGCTCCGAAGGTCCACTTGCATTTTCTACAGAAAGAGTGTTTCAGAACTTCTCAATCAAAAGTAAGGTTCAAATCCGTTAGTTGAATGCACAGAACAGAGAGAAGTTTCACAGATAGCTTCTGTGTAGTTTTTATGTGAACTTTTTCCTTTTTCCACTATAGTACTCTTAGCGCCCTGAATGTCCACTTGTATTTTCTACAGAAAGAGGGTTTCAGAACTGCTCAATCAAAACTGAGGTTCAACTCTGTTAGCTGAATGCACAGAACAGTAAGAAGTTTCACAGATTTCTTCTGTGCAGTTTTTATTTGAAAATATTCCTTTTCCACTATAGGCCTCTTAGCGCCCTGAATGTCCAATTGCATTTTCTACAGAAAGAGGGTTTCAGAACTGCTCAATCAAAAGTAAGGTTAAACTCTGTTAGTTGAAAGCACAGAACAGAAAGAAGTTTCACAGAATGCTTCTGTGTAGTTTTTATTTGAAGGTATTACTTTTTCCGCTATAGGCCTCTTAGCGCTCCGAAGGTCCACTTGCATTTTCTACAGAAAGAGTGTTTCAGAACTGTTCAATCAAAATTAAGGTTCAACTGTGTTAGTTTAAAGAACAGAACCGTAAGAAGTTTCACAGATTGCTTCTGTGTAGTTTTTATTTGAAGGTATTCCTTTTTCCACCATAGGCCTCTTAGCGCCCTGAATGTCCACTTGCATTTTCTACAGAAAGGGTGTTTCAGAACTGCTCAATCAAAAGTAAGGTTGAACTCTGTTAGTTGAATGCACAGAACTGTAAGAAGTTTCACAGATAGCTTCTTTGTAGTTTTTATTTGAACATATACCTTTTTCAACTATAGGCCTCTTAGCGCCCTGAATGTTCACTTGCATTTTCTGCAGAAAGAGTGTTTCATAACTGCTCAATATAAACTAAGGTTCAACTCTGTTAGTTGAATGCACAGAACAGTAAAAAGTTTCACAGATTGCTTCTGTGTAGTTTTTATTTGAACATATTCATTTTTCCGCTATAGGACTCTTAGCGCCCTGAATGTTCACTTGCATTTTCTACAGAAAGAGTGTTTCAGAACTGCTCAATAATAACTAAGGTTCAACTCGGTTAGTTGAATGCACAGAACAGTAAGAAGTTTCACAGATTGCTTCTGTGTGGTTTTTATTTGAAGATATTCCTTTTCCCACTATAGGCCTCTCAGCGCCCTGAATGTCCACTTGCATTTTCTACAGAAAGAGTGTTTCAGAACTGCTCAATAAAAACTACCGTTCAACTATGTTAGTTGAATGAACAGAACAGTAAGAAGTTTCGCAGATTGCTTCTGTGCAGTTTTTATTTGAAAATATTCCTTTTTCCACTATAGGCCTCTTAGCTCCCTGAATGTCCAATTGCATTTTCTATAGAAAGGGTGTTTCAGAAGTGCTCAATCAAAAGTAAGGTTCAACTCTGTTAGATGAATGCAAAGAACAGAAAGAAATTTCACAGAATGCTTCTGTGAAGTTTGTATTTGAAGGTATTACTTTTTCCGCTGTAGGCCTCTTAGCGCTCCGAAGGTCCACTTGCATTTTCTACAGAAAGAGTGTTTCAGAACTTCTCAATCAAAAGTAAGGTTCAAATCCGTTAGTTGAATGCACAGAACAGAGAGAAGTTTCACAGATAGCTTCTGTGTAGTTTTTATGTGAACTTTTTCCTTTTTCCACTATAGTACTCTTAGCGCCCTGAATGTCCACTTGTATTTTCTACAGAAAGAGGGTTTCAGAACTGCTCAATCAAAACTGAGGTTCAACTCTGTTAGCTGAATGCACAGAACAGTAAGAAGTTTCACAGATTTCTTCTGTGCAGTTTTTATTTGAAAATATTCCTTTTCCACTATAGGCCTCTTAGCGCCCTGAATGTCCAATTGCATTTTCTACAGAAAGAGGGTTTCAGAACTGCTCAATCAAAAGTAAGGTTAAACTCTGTTAGTTGAAAGCACAGAACAGAAAGAAGTTTCACAGAATGCTTCTGTGTAGTTTTTATTTGAAGGTATTCTTTTTCCGCTAAGGCTCATTCAGATCATCATAGGTTAACTGTTAGTAAACAAACGTAAGAAGTTTCACAATTTCTTTGTGTTTTTATTTAATTTCTTTTTCACTATACTTTAGCGCCCTGAATGTCATTGCATTTTCTACAGAAAGAGGTTTCAAACTGCTCAATAAAATAAGGTTAACTCTGTTAGTTGAAGCACAGAACAGAAAAAGTTTCACAGATGCTTCTGTGTAGTTTTTATTTGAAGTATTACTTTTTCCGCTATAGGCCTCTTAGCGCTCCGAAGGTCCACTTGCATTTTCTACAGAAAGAGTGTTTCAGAACTGTTCAATCAAAATTAAGGTTCAACTGTGTTAGTTTAAAGAACAGAACCGTAAGAAGTTTCACAGATTGCTTCTGTGTAGTTTTTATTTGAAGGTATTCCTTTTTCCACCATAGGCCTCTTAGCGCCCTGAATGTCCACTTGCATTTTCTACAGAAAGGGTGTTTCAGAACTGCTCAATCAAAAGTAAGGTTGAACTCTGTTAGTTGAATGCACAGAACTGTAAGAAGTTTCACAGATAGCTTCTTTGTAGTTTTTATTTGAACATATACCTTTTTCAACTATAGGCCTCTTAGCGCCCTGAATGTTCACTTGCATTTTCTGCAGAAAGAGTGTTTCATAACTGCTCAATATAAACTAAGGTTCAACTCTGTTAGTTGAATGCACAGAACAGTAAAAAGTTTCACAGATTGCTTCTGTGTAGTTTTTATTTGAACATATTCATTTTTCCGCTATAGGACTCTTAGCGCCCTGAATGTTCACTTGCATTTTCTACAGAAAGAGTGTTTCAGAACTGCTCAATAATAACTAAGGTTCAACTCGGTTAGTTGAATGCACAGAACAGTAAGAAGTTTCACAGATTGCTTCTGTGTGGTTTTTATTTGAAGATATTCCTTTTCCCACTATAGGCCTCTCAGCGCCCTGAATGTCCACTTGCATTTTCTACAGAAAGAGTGTTTCAGAACTGCTCAATAAAAACTACCGTTCAACTATGTTAGTTGAATGAACAGAACAGTAAGAAGTTTCGCAGATTGCTTCTGTGCAGTTTTTATTTGAAAATATTCCTTTTTCCACTATAGGCCTCTTAGCTCCCTGAATGTCCAATTGCATTTTCTATAGAAAGGGTGTTTCAGAAGTGCTCAATCAAAAGTAAGGTTCAACTCTGTTAGATGAATGCAAAGAACAGAAAGAAATTTCACAGAATGCTTCTGTGAAGTTTGTATTTGAAGGTATTACTTTTTCCGCTGTAGGCCTCTTAGCGCTCCGAAGGTCCACTTGCATTTTCTACAGAAAGAGTGTTTCAGAACTTCTCAATCAAAAGTAAGGTTCAAATCCGTTAGTTGAATGCACAGAACAGAGAGAAGTTTCACAGATAGCTTCTGTGTAGTTTTTATGTGAACTTTTTCCTTTTTCCACTATAGTACTCTTAGCGCCCTGAATGTCCACTTGTATTTTCTACAGAAAGAGGGTTTCAGAACTGCTCAATCAAAACTGAGGTTCAACTCTGTTAGCTGAATGCACAGAACAGTAAGAAGTTTCACAGATTTCTTCTGTGCAGTTTTTATTTGAAAATATTCCTTTTCCACTATAGGCCTCTTAGCGCCCTGAATGTCCAATTGCATTTTCTACAGAAAGAGGGTTTCAGAACTGCTCAATCAAAAGTAAGGTTAAACTCTGTTAGTTGAAAGCACAGAACAGAAAGAAGTTTCACAGAATGCTTCTGTGTAGTTTTTATTTGAAGGTATTACTTTTTCCGCTATAGGCCTCTTAGCGCTCCGAAGGTCCACTTGCATTTTCTACAGAAAGAGTGTTTCAGAACTGTTCAATCAAAATTAAGGTTCAACTGTGTTAGTTTAAAGAACAGAACCGTAAGAAGTTTCACAGATTGCTTCTGTGTAGTTTTTATTTGAAGGTATTCCTTTTTCCACCATAGGCCTCTTAGCGCCCTGAATGTCCACTTGCATTTTCTACAGAAAGGGTGTTTCAGAACTGCTCAATCAAAAGTAAGGTTGAACTCTGTTAGTTGAATGCACAGAACTGTAAGAAGTTTCACAGATAGCTTCTTTGTAGTTTTTATTTGAACATATACCTTTTTCAACTATAGGCCTCTTAGCGCCCTGAATGTTCACTTGCATTTTCTGCAGAAAGAGTGTTTCATAACTGCTCAATATAAACTAAGGTTCAACTCTGTTAGTTGAATGCACAGAACAGTAAAAAGTTTCACAGATTGCTTCTGTGTAGTTTTTATTTGAACATATTCATTTTTCCGCTATAGGACTCTTAGCGCCCTGAATGTTCACTTGCATTTTCTACAGAAAGAGTGTTTCAGAACTGCTCAATAATAACTAAGGTTCAACTCGGTTAGTTGAATGCACAGAACAGTAAGAAGTTTCACAGATTGCTTCTGTGTGGTTTTTATTTGAAGATATTCCTTTTCCCACTATAGGCCTCTCAGCGCCCTGAATGTCCACTTGCATTTTCTACAGAAAGAGTGTTTCAGAACTGCTCAATAAAAACTACCGTTCAACTATGTTAGTTGAATGAACAGAACAGTAAGAAGTTTCGCAGATTGCTTCTGTGCAGTTTTTATTTGAAAATATTCCTTTTTCCACTATAGGCCTCTTAGCTCCCTGAATGTCCAATTGCATTTTCTATAGAAAGGGTGTTTCAGAAGTGCTCAATCAAAAGTAAGGTTCAACTCTGTTAGATGAATGCAAAGAACAGAAAGAAATTTCACAGAATGCTTCTGTGAAGTTTGTATTTGAAGGTATTACTTTTTCCGCTGTAGGCCTCTTAGCGCTCCGAAGGTCCACTTGCATTTTCTACAGAAAGAGTGTTTCAGAACTTCTCAATCAAAAGTAAGGTTCAAATCCGTTAGTTGAATGCACAGAACAGAGAGAAGTTTCACAGATAGCTTCTGTGTAGTTTTTATGTGAACTTTTTCCTTTTTCCACTATAGTACTCTTAGCGCCCTGAATGTCCACTTGTATTTTCTACAGAAAGAGGGTTTCAGAACTGCTCAATCAAAACTGAGGTTCAACTCTGTTAGCTGAATGCACAGAACAGTAAGAAGTTTCACAGATTTCTTCTGTGCAGTTTTTATTTGAAAATATTCCTTTTCCACTATAGGCCTCTTAGCGCCCTGAATGTCCAATTGCATTTTCTACAGAAAGAGGGTTTCAGAACTGCTCAATCAAAAGTAAGGTTAAACTCTGTTAGTTGAAAGCACAGAACAGAAAGAAGTTTCACAGAATGCTTCTGTGTAGTTTTTATTTGAAGGTATTACTTTTTCCGCTATAGGCCTCTTAGCGCTCCGAAGGTCCACTTGCATTTTCTACAGAAAGAGTGTTTCAGAACTGTTCAATCAAAATTAAGGTTCAACTGTGTTAGTTTAAAGAACAGAACCGTAAGAAGTTTCACAGATTGCTTCTGTGTAGTTTTTATTTGAAGGTATTCCTTTTTCCACCATAGGCCTCTTAGCGCCCTGAATGTCCACTTGCATTTTCTACAGAAAGGGTGTTTCAGAACTGCTCAATCAAAAGTAAGGTTGAACTCTGTTAGTTGAATGCACAGAACTGTAAGAAGTTTCACAGATAGCTTCTTTGTAGTTTTTATTTGAACATATACCTTTTTCAACTATAGGCCTCTTAGCGCCCTGAATGTTCACTTGCATTTTCTGCAGAAAGAGTGTTTCATAACTGCTCAATATAAACTAAGGTTCAACTCTGTTAGTTGAATGCACAGAACAGTAAAAAGTTTCACAGATTGCTTCTGTGTAGTTTTTATTTGAACATATTCATTTTTCCGCTATAGGACTCTTAGCGCCCTGAATGTTCACTTGCATTTTCTACAGAAAGAGTGTTTCAGAACTGCTCAATAATAACTAAGGTTCAACTCGGTTAGTTGAATGCACAGAACAGTAAGAAGTTTCACAGATTGCTTCTGTGTGGTTTTTATTTGAAGATATTCCTTTTCCCACTATAGGCCTCTCAGCGCCCTGAATGTCCACTTGCATTTTCTACAGAAAGAGTGTTTCAGAACTGCTCAATAAAAACTACCGTTCAACTATGTTAGTTGAATGAACAGAACAGTAAGAAGTTTCGCAGATTGCTTCTGTGCAGTTTTTATTTGAAAATATTCCTTTTTCCACTATAGGCCTCTTAGCTCCCTGAATGTCCAATTGCATTTTCTATAGAAAGGGTGTTTCAGAAGTGCTCAATCAAAAGTAAGGTTCAACTCTGTTAGATGAATGCAAAGAACAGAAAGAAATTTCACAGAATGCTTCTGTGAAGTTTGTATTTGAAGGTATTACTTTTTCCGCTGTAGGCCTCTTAGCGCTCCGAAGGTCCACTTGCATTTTCTACAGAAAGAGTGTTTCAGAACTTCTCAATCAAAAGTAAGGTTCAAATCCGTTAGTTGAATGCACAGAACAGAGAGAAGTTTCACAGATAGCTTCTGTGTAGTTTTTATGTGAACTTTTTCCTTTTTCCACTATAGTACTCTTAGCGCCCTGAATGTCCACTTGTATTTTCTACAGAAAGAGGGTTTCAGAACTGCTCAATCAAAACTGAGGTTCAACTCTGTTAGCTGAATGCACAGAACAGTAAGAAGTTTCACAGATTTCTTCTGTGCAGTTTTTATTTGAAAATATTCCTTTTCCACTATAGGCCTCTTAGCGCCCTGAATGTCCAATTGCATTTTCTACAGAAAGAGGGTTTCAGAACTGCTCAATCAAAAGTAAGGTTAAACTCTGTTAGTTGAAAGCACAGAACAGAAAGAAGTTTCACAGAATGCTTCTGTGTAGTTTTTATTTGAAGGTATTACTTTTTCCGCTATAGGCCTCTTAGCGCTCCGAAGGTCCACTTGCATTTTCTACAGAAAGAGTGTTTCAGAACTGTTCAATCAAAATTAAGGTTCAACTGTGTTAGTTTAAAGAACAGAACCGTAAGAAGTTTCACAGATTGCTTCTGTGTAGTTTTTATTTGAAGGTATTCCTTTTTCCACCATAGGCCTCTTAGCGCCCTGAATGTCCACTTGCATTTTCTACAGAAAGGGTGTTTCAGAACTGCTCAATCAAAAGTAAGGTTGAACTCTGTTAGTTGAATGCACAGAACTGTAAGAAGTTTCACAGATAGCTTCTTTGTAGTTTTTATTTGAACATATACCTTTTTCAACTATAGGCCTCTTAGCGCCCTGAATGTTCACTTGCATTTTCTGCAGAAAGAGTGTTTCATAACTGCTCAATATAAACTAAGGTTCAACTCTGTTAGTTGAATGCACAGAACAGTAAAAAGTTTCACAGATTGCTTCTGTGTAGTTTTTATTTGAACATATTCATTTTTCCGCTATAGGACTCTTAGCGCCCTGAATGTTCACTTGCATTTTCTACAGAAAGAGTGTTTCAGAACTGCTCAATAATAACTAAGGTTCAACTCGGTTAGTTGAATGCACAGAACAGTAAGAAGTTTCACAGATTGCTTCTGTGTGGTTTTTATTTGAAGATATTCCTTTTCCCACTATAGGCCTCTCAGCGCCCTGAATGTCCACTTGCATTTTCTACAGAAAGAGTGTTTCAGAACTGCTCAATAAAAACTACCGTTCAACTATGTTAGTTGAATGAACAGAACAGTAAGAAGTTTCGCAGATTGCTTCTGTGCAGTTTTTATTTGAAAATATTCCTTTTTCCACTATAGGCCTCTTAGCTCCCTGAATGTCCAATTGCATTTTCTATAGAAAGGGTGTTTCAGAAGTGCTCAATCAAAAGTAAGGTTCAACTCTGTTAGATGAATGCAAAGAACAGAAAGAAATTTCACAGAATGCTTCTGTGAAGTTTGTATTTGAAGGTATTACTTTTTCCGCTGTAGGCCTCTTAGCGCTCCGAAGGTCCACTTGCATTTTCTACAGAAAGAGTGTTTCAGAACTTCTCAATCAAAAGTAAGGTTCAAATCCGTTAGTTGAATGCACAGAACAGAGAGAAGTTTCACAGATAGCTTCTGTGTAGTTTTTATGTGAACTTTTTCCTTTTTCCACTATAGTACTCTTAGCGCCCTGAATGTCCACTTGTATTTTCTACAGAAAGAGGGTTTCAGAACTGCTCAATCAAAACTGAGGTTCAACTCTGTTAGCTGAATGCACAGAACAGTAAGAAGTTTCACAGATTTCTTCTGTGCAGTTTTTATTTGAAAATATTCCTTTTCCACTATAGGCCTCTTAGCGCCCTGAATGTCCAATTGCATTTTCTACAGAAAGAGGGTTTCAGAACTGCTCAATCAAAAGTAAGGTTAAACTCTGTTAGTTGAAAGCACAGAACAGAAAGAAGTTTCACAGAATGCTTCTGTGTAGTTTTTATTTGAAGGTATTACTTTTTCCGCTATAGGCCTCTTAGCGCTCCGAAGGTCCACTTGCATTTTCTACAGAAAGAGTGTTTCAGAACTGTTCAATCAAAATTAAGGTTCAACTGTGTTAGTTTAAAGAACAGAACCGTAAGAAGTTTCACAGATTGCTTCTGTGTAGTTTTTATTTGAAGGTATTCCTTTTTCCACCATAGGCCTCTTAGCGCCCTGAATGTCCACTTGCATTTTCTACAGAAAGGGTGTTTCAGAACTGCTCAATCAAAAGTAAGGTTGAACTCTGTTAGTTGAATGCACAGAACTGTAAGAAGTTTCACAGATAGCTTCTTTGTAGTTTTTATTTGAACATATACCTTTTTCAACTATAGGCCTCTTAGCGCCCTGAATGTTCACTTGCATTTTCTGCAGAAAGAGTGTTTCATAACTGCTCAATATAAACTA
>NW_022096725.1:0-54097 GCF_006542625.1 Nomascus leucogenys | reverse complement strand
TAGAATGAGACAAAGAAGATAAAATTGTTCACTAATCATTTTTATATCAAATATATGATGAAATGATATTATGAATATATTGGTTTAAATTAGCTATGGTATCAAAATTAACTTCACTATTTTTTTTTACTTTAAATACTGGGATACATGTGCAGAACATGCAGGTTTGTTACATAGGTATACAAGTGCCATGGTGGTTTGCTGCATCTATCAGCCCATCATCTAGGTTTTAAGCCCCGCATGCATTAGGTATTTGTCCTAATGCTCTCCCTCCCCTTGCCACCCATCCCCCGACAGGTGTGTGATGTTCCCTTTCCTGTGTCCATGTGTTCTCATTGTTCAACTCCCACTTAAGAGTGAGAAAATGCAGTGTTTGGTTTTCTGTTCCTGTGTTAGTCAAACGACATGAATGAAGCTGGAAGTTCACTACTTCTTTTTTACTTTTTAACATGTGACTACAAGAAAACTTTCCATTATAAAAACACTCCATATTTCTATTGGTCAGCACTGATCTGCAAGACTCTACAAGCTTTAAAGCTAAAATTCTTGAAAGTGCTCTTAGAAATGGTTTTATATGCTTGCCTTCTCCTTGGAAATATACACAATTTATCAGCCTGCCAAAAAGGTCTTATCCATCCACCTCTTCTCACTAGGAAGTAGCAAGAGAAAGGGCTAATCAAAGCCAGATAACCTGTCCCACACAATGGCCAAGGCTTCCTTGAATAATATCATGGTGGCTTTTGATTTTACATAGCCAATTCCAGATAAAAGAGGCCGTCCTTGTTAAAATGACTGTTAAGTCCATTCAACATAATATTATCTGAAGACCGACTATCACTCCTATTTCTGATAAAGCAACAAATGTGGTTAGAGTCCCAGGCTGATCTTTTGCTTGATCAACACAATCCAGTCCATTTTTTTCCTAATGATGACTTCTTTTCTTTCAGCTGAATGTCTTTCTCATTAGCAGACATTTTTGAAGTAGAGGGGTTGTTTGTTTAAGGCTTCAAGACCGAGGCAAACATTTGTTATAAGGCTCCAAAGGAATTTGCAAATAATTTCCATCCATGATTTCCAAAGCCACAGGCTGCTTGTATAACATTTGGTAAAAATGCGGGGGCTGCTCCCATGAAGCAAGCATTGCCAGAAATGTTTACTCTGCAGGAGTAAAGCTGTGTGTTTGTCACTCTGTTTGAAAACTTCCACATGGCAGCTCAATGGGTGGAGTGTGGAATAGACACTCCATGGATGGCCATGGAACTCTCCACGCCTGTGTCCTCTGATGAGCTGCCCTTGCGGGATTTGACACCTCTTGATTCACTGTGGCTGTCACCTCTTTGAATTGTCTTCAGTTAAGACTGATTACACAAAGGCCAGGTACAGAAGGGTTTTCCAGCTCTCCAAATGCAGGCCATCCCATGAAGTTTAAGAATAGAAAAGCCCTGGACAGTCGTAGGACAATGTTATGGCATAAATTGTGTCCCCAAAAAGATGTATTGAATTCCTAACCCTGATATCTCAGAATGTGACCTAATTTTGGAAGTAGGGTCTTTCCAGAGGTAATCAAGTTAAAATGAGGGTATTAGAATGGGCTCTAACCTAGTATGACTGATGTCCTTGTAAAAGGGGGGAATGCGGACACAGACACAAAGCAAGAACTACACGAGGAGACACCGAGAACCATGAGAAGATTGGACTTAGGCTGTCACAGCCAAGGAATGACTGGGGCTACCAGAAGCTGGGAGAGGGGCCTAGAACAGATCTCTCCCTATGGCTCTGCAGACCTTGGATTTGGTCTTCTCTCCTCCAGAACAGCAAGAAAATAAATCTCTCATGTTTTCAGCCACCCAGTTGGTGGCATTTTATTACAGCAGCCCCAGGACTAATACAGACTTGAATTCTAACAGTTCCCATGACTTTTGGGGTTTTTTTTGCCATCATTCTCACATGCCATCCCACCTCGGTCCCTTAGTATGCGTCGGTGATCTGGGGGTGACCACATATAGTCGCAGCATCTTAAAAATGCATTCTATAGGTTGCCAGATTTAACAAATACAAACAGAGGATGCCTAGTTCAAGTTGAATTTCAGATAAACAACAGATAATTTTTAGTATAAGTATTTAGTATACTATTTGTAAGTGTTTAGTGTAGTATTTACTATAAGTAATGTCCTTCAGACATACTTATACTAAAAATTTTCTGTTGTTTATCTGAAACTGGATGTCCCGTATTTTATCTGGCAACCTAAATAATAAGCATCTTTGAAATACTCTAAACTCCCTGGAAAAGACATGCATTTGGTGCCACGAGGCGGGCTGGGAGAATTTCCATAGGCTGGGCCAAAACACAGGGTTCATTGCTTGGCATCAGCTCACTTCTGCTTCCACAATGAGAAACAGAAACTTAATTCCTCCAAGGAACAATTAATTGGAGTAGAAAGCTTGATTCTTGCATTTCCTACATAGGTCACAAATTTCTGTTGTTGCAATGTACCTAATACCTATGTTGTGGTTCAAAATGTAGCATCATCTTAATGCATGTCCGTAACTGAATTGTTCCACCTAAAATGAGTGTAATCACCCTAACCCTAAACTATTCATAACAAACAGGCAAGCTTCAGGGGTGCCTGACCCACACAGCCACACAGGGCCTTGCGCTCAGGACCCCATACTTGATTCAAAACTCTGCAGTCACTGTATTAAAATTCTCAATAATTTTTGAGCAAGGGGTTCTGCATTTTTATTTTGCACTGGGCCTCACAAACGACGTCACTGGTCTGAGGACAGGTGTACCTAACAACACGTAAGCTGCTGCACAAAATGCTTCCATCACTGAAAAGTGACAGATGCCTCAGCCTATTCTTTGCTGAACTCGCTTCTAAGCGACTAGAGCCCTTTGGCCTGGCACCTCTCCTCTGTCACGTGCTGCTGTCTCCAGCATTGCTTTAATTTAATTAGTGTCTGGCTGGTTGAAAAGATTGTTTTTGATTCTGTGTGTGCTGTATGAGCTGTTGTCTGGATTCTCTTCCAACTTGGCCTTGGGAACACCCAGTGTCGAATCTGCTGTCTTTGGCTCTGTAAGACTGTGGTTTTTAAAGGACAATTGTTGCTCATAGCAACTTGAAGGCTGGATGGAGACTTGCCTGAAGCCCCATGAACCAGCAGATTTGGGGCTATTTAATTTCCCATCAGTAGCTGATTCCAAAGGTGTGCTTGTGTGGAACCAAATCTCTCTGCCATCAGCCACATTTATTTTCTAATCTCCATTTTTTTTCCTCCCTTCTCATGTACAGGGTTCAGCTTTCTTTCCCCTCCTCTAAAGTTTTCCTTCCAAATTCCCCTTATCCCTTTCCTTGTCCTCTCCCTGTTTGTAACCCATCCACTATTCCACATGCCCCTAGCTGACCCACTTTTTGCCCAGGTCTTTCTCCAGGGGAGAAGAACCAAAAGACGAGATTCAAATTCATTTTGCTGCTCATTAATGTCCCTTTTACAGGTCTTGACAAGGGCGATGAAGCCAATGCCTAGGGGAAGAAATTTCAAAACTTGGCTTTCCAGTTCCATTCCAGTTCCCCACCAATGTCTTCAGTGATGCCGCCATGCAAAGAGCATCAGGAAAGGAGCATTGAATTCTGGCTCAAAGTCACTTTTCTGTGACTTTGGCTAAGACACTGAAACTCTCAAGATCTTGATTTCCTCATCTACAAAATAAGAGTGCTCAATTACATAATGATCTCACAGAAACCTATAATTTGCACACCAAAGTTATAACCATTAATTATCCCACAAAGCACAGCAGGAATTTTCTAAATCTGAGGCTCATGATCCACTGTATTAGTCAGCAATTGCTGTGATACTGCTACATAACAATCCCAACTCTTGTGGCTTAGAACAACAAACATGTATTTCTTGTCTGATGGGCCAGAGATCTGATTTGGTCCAAACCCATCCAAGGATGTCTCTATAGCCCCAGCATGCTCCAAAACACACATGACCCTTGAAGACAGGGAGCCCTGACCTTGTTCTTGGTTCTCTCATTGCTGAGTCCAGTTGGATCTGTTTGTCTCCAATCGGGGAATCTGCCCCGATATTCACGTAGGTTCTTTTCTATTTTCCCTAAGCATCGGCCAGCTTGAGAAATAAAGGGACAGAGTACAAAAGAGAGAAATTTTAAAGCTGGGCATCCAGGGGAGACATCACATGTTGGCAGGATCCATAATGTCCCACAAGCCACAAAAACCAGCAAGTTTTTATTAGAGATTTTCAAAAGGGGAGGGAGTGTGCGAATAGGTGTGGGTCACAGACGTCAAGTACTTTACAAGGTAATAGAATATCATAAGGCAAGTGGAGGCAGGGCAAGATCACAGGACCACAGGACTGAGGTGAAATTAAAATTGCTAATGAAGTTTCGGGCACCATTGTCATTGATAACATCTTATCAGGAGACAGGGTTTTGAGATCAATCGATCTGACCAAAATTTATTAGGCGGGAATTTCCTCTTCCTAATAAGCCTGGGAGCACTATGGGAGACTGGAGTCTATTTCACCTCTGCAGCCTCGACCGTAAGAGATGGCAATGCCCAGGAGGGCCAGTTTAGAGACCTACCTGCAGGCAAACATTCTCTTTCTCAGGGATGTTCCATGCTGAGAAAAAGAATTCAGCAATATTTCTCACATTTGCTTTTGAAAGAAGAGAAATATGGCTCTGCTCCGCCCAGCTCACCAGCGGTCAGAGTTTAAGGTTATCTCTCTTGTTTCCTAAACATTGCTGTTATCTTATTCTTTTTCAAGGTGCCCAGATTTCATATTGTTTAAACACACATGCTCTACAATTTGTGCAGTTAATGCAATTATCACATGGTCCTGAGGCAACATACATCCTCCTCGGCTGACAGGATTAAGAGATTAAAGTAAAGACAGGCATAGGAAATCACAAGAGTATTGATTGGGGAAGTGATAAGTGTCCATGAAATCTTCACAACTTATGTTTAGAGATTGCAGTAAAGACAGGCATAAGAAATTATAAAAGTAATAATTTGGGGAACTAATAAATGTCCATGAAATCTTCACAATCCACATTCTTCTGCCATGGCTTCAGCCGGTCCCTCCGTTTGGGGTCCCTGACTTCCCACAACAGTCTCCTTGGGATTTTAATTTGTCTTTGATCAAGAAGGGTTAGGCTTGTGCAAACAGCAGTACACCCAGAATCTCAATTGTCAACGTCTGCCAGACAACGGCTTTGCCCGGGGCCTGGGGCATCGGCCACAAATCTGTTCAATTAATACCAATTGACCAAATAACCAAACTGGCCAAACTAACAGACTGCAGTGTTTTACAGGATTGCTTAAGAACTTTAACAGAAATGTTTTAACAACATTAACAAGACTTTGGTTTCAATTAATAAATATATAGAAACACATATTTTATCATCAGTAACTGAAATTGTAGTATTTAGCACTGGAGTTCTTTATATTATGCTAACATCTAAGAGACAAAAAAAAATAAGCTAATTGATTGGCCTGGTGAATAGATTTTAACCCAAGACACCATGTACAGTTGCACAGGCTGTGCACTATACCACCTCAAGAACTCTATGTGCATAGCCATGATGTGAGTGTGCCTCCAAAACTGCATAGCACAGCAACCATGGCTTCAACAAATTCACTCCTCTCCAACCTAAGACCCCTGTCTTCATATTAATTGCCCATTTCTCTGTGACCATGGACTTTTTCTCTGATCATTCCCCAAAGCCATCACCATCCTGTCCTTTTCAGAACCCCATAACAAGACTCTCTTTGTTAACACATTTCCATTCTGTTCTCTGACTCCCCTGCCTGCTTATGCCCAACCCCACTCAGCCAAGAAATGTATGCACATCCTAACGTGGACATGTTGTGCAAACAAGTCTTTTACCTAAGAACTATTGCAGGTGCAGGAATCCAGCACTATGAAGGTTGGAATGGGGAAGTTTACCAGCAGCAGATGGGGCATACCTGATGGAGAAATTCCAAAGAGGGATAATAAGACTCTGCCTGCCTCCTTCATGGAAATATACTCTGAGATGGAAATGTATACAGTGTTCCCATAAGGGGCTTAGAACCATCATAAATGCATCATGCACAGATACAGCATAAATGTGGGGATGGGGGGTCACAAGTGGCTGGTGCATCAAGGATTCCCAGGCTGTAGGTGACACTCTGGGATGTCATCATACCACTTAGCACCCCTATTATTGTTTTTAATTAAAATGAAATTCACATAAAATTAATCATTTTAAAAGGAACAATTCAGTGGCATTCAGTATATTCACAGTGTTGTGCAACCACCACCTCCATCTAGTTCCAGAACATTCCAGCACCCCAAAAGAAAGTCTCATACCCATTAAGCAGCGACTCCCCATTCTCCCTCCCCCATCTCCCACCCTGACCCTTGGCAACCACTAATCTGCTTTCTGTCTCTTTGAATGCCCCTATTCTGGGCATTTTATATAAATGGAATCATACAACATGTGACCTTTTGTATCTGCCTTCTTCGACTTGGCATAATGTTTTCGAGATTCATCCAGTTGTAACGCATGTCAGTCCTCCATTCTTTTTTATGGCTGAATAATGGTCCAATATATGAAAAGACTACATTTTGTTTATCCATGCCTCCAATAATGGACATCTGAGTTGCTTCCACTTTTTAGCTATCATGAATAATGCTGCTACAAACATTTGTGTGGAACTATTTCTTGAGTGCTGTTTTCGGCTGTCTTGGATATATACCCAGGAATGGAATTGCTGTGCATCTTCATCATGATATCCTCTCATTTTTCCAGCCTTTATTCTGAATCTTTTTAGAGGGCAAGGAAAGCAAACTTTTCCTGTAAATAAGCCGACAGTAAATATTTTAGGCTTTGCAAGCCAGATGGTCTCTGATGCAACTACTCAACTCTGCCTTTGTAGCATGAAGCAACCACAGACAATCCATAAAAAGTTTATTGTTCTTCAATAAAATTTATTCACAAAAACAAAGGGCCAGATTTGGCCCTCAGGCAGTGGTTTGCCAACCCCAGCTCTAGGACAAGCCCAAGTGGATGCAGCCTTTTCCAAGTGCCCCATTTCATAGGAGAGGCACCTCCTCCAACCCGGCTTTCTGTTGCCAGTGAGGATGAGCAAGGGAGACAGACTTAGTCTGTGGCAGAAGAGAGTTGAGGAATTGCCTTTAAAACTGATTATGAAATATGTGAAATCTTGGGATGTGCTTCTGCTATGAACAGCAGCGTTGTGCTCTCTGCTGATGTTTAAGAGTTAGGCTACCATCTTTCAGGTGGTTTTTGAGAATAAAAGTTTGATGAGTACCTTGACCAATCTCTCGGTGTCCTTTCAAACATTCACCCTTTCTGAGACTTATCAGGGGAGAAAGGATCGCTCATGCTCAAAAGCTCATTCACCCAACAAGCATTTACTGAGCCTTTACTGTGTGCAGGCACTATGCTAAATCCTCGGTATTTAAAATGATGCATTCCTGGAGGTTTTCTTTGGCAAGTTGGCTTGGATACCTCTAGTAATGGGGAGCTCACTACCTACACAGGGCATCCTACCCCATGGCTGTGCAGTTCTTTGCTCCTCAGAAGTACCTAAACCTCACCAGTATGCTTACACACCTCCCTCCCACCAGTCAAATATCAACAGGCACCCCCACCATAAACAGGTACACAGAGAACAGGTGAGGAAATGAGGAAATAGCAAGCAAACAAACAAACAAAGAAACACTGGCTGCAGCTCTTCTTACTCCTGGTGTTTCTAAAAAGCAGAACAAAATCAATTTCACACCCAAGACATCTTGAAATGTTCCCAAACTTGGGCAAAGTTGACAACTGAATTCTAAGGAGCTGCTTCCCATTAAGAACAGGATATTAGGAAAGAAAATTATCAGAACTCTTTGTTTAAACCATGGTCTCAGCCAGGCATGGTGACTCAGGCCTATAATCCCAGAACTCTGTGAGGCCAAAATGGGCAGATTGTTTGAGCCCCGGAGTTAAAGACCAGCCTGGGCAATGTACCGAGATCCCGTCTCTACAAAAACTTAAAAACTTAGCCGGGCATGATGGGGTGAACCTAAGGTACCAGCAGCTACTCAGGAGGCTAAGGAGGGAGGATCGCTTGAGCCCAGGAGGTCAAGCCCGCAGTGAGCCATGACTGCACCACTGCACTCCAGCCTGGGCAACAGAACACAGTGAGACCCTCTCTCAAAAAACAGAAACAAACAAATAACCTTGTCTCCAGAAGAGGCAAATGAGAGGCAGGACAGCACAGAGATGAAAAACACAGGTCCTGGGGCCTGGCAGGTCTGGGTTTGAAGGCTGCTCTTTCCCCCTTTAGCTGAGGGACCTGAGACATGTCATTTCTTAGAGGAGGCAGAGTTTCCTCAACTGTAAAACCAGGTTAGAATAGTACCGATTTCACAGGATGGCTGTGGGATGGAATGAGACACGCCATCTGTAGTGGCCACACAGAGCCACAAGCTATTAGTAAGTCAGCGGGCCTTCCCACCTGGCCACTCTCTTGCAGCTAAACAGAAGAAGGTGCAGAAACACCGCAGAGATGGCTCGTAAGTGCCACATGGGGCTATGAATTCAATTAAAAGAAAAAAATAAAATCTGGAGGAAATGGAGGCAGGAAGAGGTCAGGGACGGGAGAAAAGAGGAAAAAGCACAACTGAGGCACCCAAATGCAGAAGCCACTAGAAGCGGTGCCCCAACCCCACCCCTGCAAGAGCCTCCAAGAAATATCTGGCTGCATCACAGGCTTCACCTCTTCCTGCCCACACGCCTGCAAGATCCTGTTCTCAAGCTGCAGTCTGTGCAGAGTCACAACCCACGAATAAGTTACGAAATCCATTCCAATGGCTTCAGCCAGCAATGGATAAACATGAAACTAGAATAGGTCAGAGTGCGTAGCACATCTAGGGGAAATACTGTATTGTGTTAAACCTTTTCAGTAATACGCACATGTGTATACCTGCTTATGTCATCTACATAAGGATACAGGCACACTTACAAAGACTAGAGTCAACAATGTCAGCGTGCAGTGTACATAGCGTATGGTAAGAGTAAGTACTGGTCAGGCACAGTGGCTCATGCCTGTAACCCCAGCATTTTGAGAGGCCAAGGTGGGAGGATTTGATGAGAACAGGAGTTCAAGACCAGCCTGGCCAATATAGTGAGACTCTGTCTCAAAAAAACAAAGAAAAAGGTGGAAAAAAAAAGAGTATTATTCAGATAAACCTTTCCTATTACATATATGTATACGCAATGTATATATCCATACATTCACACATATATACATATGTACGTAGGTATATATACACATTCACACATATATACATACGTACGTACGTATATATACACATTCACACATATATACATATGTACGTATGTATATATACACATCCACACATATATACATATGTACGTATGTATATACATATTTTGTTAAATAGTTTTTGGTTTTACACATATGTATATGCACACACGCAACAGAACATGGGCTTCTTGCTGTGAGTTACAGTCAGGAAGATCGAAGCCGCAGGCTAAAACACCCTTCAGGAGCAGCTCTCAGGGATCCGGGAGCCCCTGAGAGGTCAAACTGCCTGGAGCCCCTGGCAGTTCCATCCTGTGGCTCCACCCTGCTGCCAGGGAGAGCGAGCAGGGCAGGAGAAGCCAGCCAGCAAGGGCTTTCCCAATGGGGAGCAATGGAATGTTCATTTATTTCCTGAAGAGGCCAGGGCATAACATTAATTCTAAATGGAACAATTAAATTCCAATTAAAAATCAATTTTAAAATGTGAAAAAGTAATAGGTACCAACCGATGTCTCTTTGCATCCGTGAGAGTTTCCTTGTCCCCTATGCCAAAGTTATAAGCAAAGCTCGCACCAGAGAAAGTTCTGATTTTTCATGAACCTGAGTCATATTCTCAGGAACCAAGGATTAGAGTATTGATCTTCCAGTATTCAGCACATGTGATAGCACCCAGGGGGTTATAAATGGCAACAAATCCTGTGAAATATCAGCCCAGAGAATATAATCTTTATTTTACAACACTTACAAAGAGATCCCCTAAGGTTTATTTTAAAAATAAATAACATCATAAAAAGCAATTTTAGTCACCAGCCTGTTACAGCAAAATATCTGAGCCCCAGAATCCTAGGCAGACGCCATCACCAGCCTGTGTGTGATTAGGAAAACGGGGTCTGGTGAGGGTGGCGTCCCACTCAGTTGAGAGGCTCCCCTCTCAATCCCTGTCCATTTATCCCGCTGGGAGCTCTGTGGTTTGGGTCTCTATGTCTTCCTTTTTTTGAGGTGTTCGATTTTTCCCCAAGTCAAAAAGGGTGGCATCCTTCTAAGTTACCAGCTAAGAACATCAAAACCCCCAGGGCTCCATGTCCCGCTGAAGGTCAGGGCGAGGCCTCCACCCCTCAGCACCAGCCCTCCCTCTCCTTCCCCCTCCATAAGAAGGAGGGCTGGGTGCGGTGGCTCACGTCTATAATCCCACCACTTTGGGAGGCCAAGGCGGGCAGACCACGACGTCAAGAGATCGAGACCACCCTGGCCAACATGGTGAAACTCCATCTCTACTAAAAATACAAAAATTAGCCGGGCATGGTGGCACGTGCCTGTAGTCCCAGCTACTCGGGAGGCCAAGGCAGGAGAATCGCTTGAATCTGGGAGGTGGAGTTTGCAGTGAGCCGAGATTGCACCACTGCACTCCAGCCTGGTGACAGAGCAAGACCCCATCTCAGAAAAAAGAAAAAAAAAAAAAAAAAGAAGGAGGAGGAGGAGAAGGAGAAGGAGGAAAAGGAGGAGGAGAAGGAGAAGGAGGAAAAGGAGGAGGAGAAGGAAAAGAAGGAGGAGGAGAAGAAGAAGGAGGAAGAGAAGGAGAAGAAGGAAGAGAAGGAGGAAGAGACGGAGGAAGAGAAGGAGAAGGAGGAAGAGAAGGAGAAGAAGGAGAAGGAGGAGGAGAAGGAGGAGAAGAAGAAGAGCACAGGTGCCAGGCAGACATTCCTGGTAGGAAAGCTCTCATTCGAGGGGTCTAATCACAGACCCCCAAAGTGTCCTGTCTGTGGACAGAATTCCAGGAGTCTGGAACTTGCATAAAGAAACGATGACTTTTTTTTCACTAATCTCTAGCTGAACACTAGCGTTTCCTTCCATCGTGAATGTACACAACAAGCCACAGAAGCAAAAACAGTACCTGGCACTTGGTCACCAGTTAGAAATCACAGCTACTTTCATATGACACTACATCTGTTCCAGGAATCCCAGAATAGCATTCGTGCCCATCACTACATGGAAATGAGAGTAGTTATCAGGACTGTTGTTAGATCTATGAAAAAATTAATTTTTTTTAAAGAGCACAAATTTAAAAAAAAATTTGGCTAACTATATATTAGTGTAATTGATTTCCTTTGTAACCCAGAGTGTTTTCTTTTATACATTTAAAAGCATTCTCCTAATAAGGGGTCCATAGAGATCATGGCACCCAAAGAGGAAGGAACCCTACCCTCATCAAAAACTCAGCTCACGGGGCTGACACACACAGGAGACCCCTAACCAAGGCTGTGGGCCAGGTGGCTGCAGACTCCGAGAGAGGCTGCGGGGAGATGGCTGCTCCTCAGTCATCCATCAGCATCTTCACCACATTCACACTTTATAATAACTAAACTGACTCAAAGCGTTTTGTGCAGCAGAAATGGATGATGATAAATGTTTTATTCTCACATAACAGTTTACGGACGGTATGCAAGCCATTGCACTAGAACCCCACAACTGCTAGGCTGGCAACATGGGTATGTTGTCATTTCTTAAATAAAGAAACTGAGACGCAAAGGAATGTAATGCTTTGTTCAGTCATTGAACCCATCTGCCGGTGGCAGAGCGAAGCCTTGCAGCTGTCTTCTGACGCCAAGTCCCGGCACCTGGCTAGGCTGCCTCTCCAGGTGCGGGCATACCTTGCACCTGCGGGCATATACTGCGCATGCGCCCTGTGCTGGCCCCGCCCCTCCGGCCCCGCCTTCCACATCCCTGCCCAGCCCCTTGGTATGAACTTAGGTGCATGGGACACCCTGTGACGACGATCATTAGGACAAGTATGCACTTGCTTATTGGCCTGGGAGCCCCTTGGATTCTCACAAGCTTGAAGCGCTGCACCCCCATTGTCCCAGTGCTATGACAAGCCATGCAAAGGTAAACAATAACTAATGGTCACAAGGCGGGACGGTCCACTTTCCACAGAATATCTGCAAAAATGCATGCCAAAGGTAGTAAGCCATTTCCATTTCCCGACCCGCTGCTGCACTTAGAGTCCTCCTGCTTCTCCAGCTCGGTCTCCCAATAAAATCCAACGCCTGGAGAGGGAGGGTTCTGGCTCCTGGCCCCTGTCACTGAGCTGGCCTGGATGGTGGCCTGGTGATGCCAGGGGAGACAGCTTAATGCATGCCAGTCCTCTCATATCCCCGTGCAGGGAGTAGGAAGGACACTTTCCTCCCATTTTACGGATTCAAAAACAGAGCCCACCAGTGTGTGTGCGAGCCGGGTTGGCACCTGAGTCCCCACTCCACCCCTTGGTTCAGTGCAGGAGAAAGAGGGCTCATGGGCTCCACGCCTGCTGCATGAGACTGAATTATCCTTCCTCTCTGTTTTACAGTCATGATTGCCCTGCGAAAGGACTTTCCGGCAAAAACAGCCCTTCGTCCTCTTCCCCTATCTTCTGACCTCTTAAATTTCCCTCCAGTTTCTGGAACTTCTTTGAAGGGAATCTCCCTAAACTACTTGTCACAAAATTACATGGGGTGGAGCTGGAACATTTTTGCTTAGGATGCAAGATCCTGTTTAAACTGCACTCTGTTTTGCAAGCTCTGGTGTTTAGCCTCTCTATATCTCCTGGGCTTGTGGGGGTGGGGCAGGGGTGGAAGTGGTGTGACTCACTGCAGCAGGTTGCATAAACCTTATTGGTGCAAGATGAGTGAGAATTCAGGTGCACATATTTGAATGACCACCTGCATATCATCAGCCCTTGGATAGCATCTCCACTTTCTTGGGAGATTGGAGGTAAGGATACAAAACACCGCAGAGACTCGCCGAGTCTCCAAGCAAAAAAAGAGTCAACAGCAGCTGAAAGTTGGGGGGCAGGGACATCCTGTGACATTCAGGTGAAGTTCAGGACCTAGCCTTGTTGAGCTTGAGCAAGGTCAAAATTTTCCTGACATCTTCTGGGTATTTCCACAGTTGAGAATACCAAATGATGTGGGCAGCTTGCTGGGTGCCAAGTACAACATGACGGACAGCCGGGCACTTACTGGACCCATGCTGTACTGCTGTGTGGCCAGACCTGGCAGTGGGAGGTGGGTGATAGCCAGGGTTTCACAAAGAGAGAACAGACATTTCCTCCGCAGTGAAGGCGGAGCTGCCACTCCCACCTTCCCTCCATCTTCTGCCCAGTGTCTCTAACATGCTCAGCACAAGTGTCACCTGGGGTTCTTGCTAAAGATACAGGTTCTAACGCCTGTAATCCCAGCACTTTGGGAGGCCGAGGCAGGTGGATCACAAGGTCAGGAGATCGAGACCATCCTGGCTAACGCAGTGAAACCCCGTCTCTACTAAAAATACAAAAAATTAGCCAGGCGTGGTGGTGGGTGCCTGTAGTCCCAGCTACTCGGGAGGCTGAGGCAGAAGAATGGCGTGAACCTGGGAGGCGGAGCTTGCAGTGAGCTGAGATCGTGCCACTGCACTCCAGCCTGGGAAACAGAGTCAGACTCCATCTCAAAAAAAAAAAAAAAAAAAAATACAGGTTCTAGACCCTGTCCCACAGCTACAGAAGCCAGCTTCCCACTCTGGGGAGCTGCCGTTCAACAAGCACCCCCATATGCGCATGGTTCTCGAATACTGATGGGCATCAGAATGTCCAGACACTTGTCAAAATCCACGCCTTTACATTTACCCCAGTCTATGAATCAGCATCTCCAGAAACCAGGCCAGGTGAATCTCAGGCATCTAAAATTTGAGATCCTACTTTGGATGAGTGATTTTCAAAGTGGAGTCCCCAGAGAAGCAGCTCCCGTGTCACCTGGGAGCTTGTCAGACAGGCACATTCTTGGGTCCCACCCCAGACGTCCTGAGTCAGAAACTCAGGATGAGGCCCCGCCCTCCAGGTGAGAGCCACTGGAGTAGACTGTGAGCTTCCCAAGGCCATGGACTTGTCCTGGTCACAGCTTAGAGTGTGGTACTTGGTGCTGAGTCAACACTGGGGCTCTCCCTGGCTTCTAAGAGAAGTGAATGAGTTTTCCTCACCACAGACTGCCCAGGAGACCCCACCTGGGCCAGAAGGAGCTGCCTGCTGTCTCCCTCTCCCAGGGGCCAGAATACAGCTCCTTGGGCACCTGTATTTGCAGGGAAGGCTGCTGTATGGGGAGAGAGCAGGCCTTGCCCTTAGTTTGGCTAACTTCTCACAGCTCCAGTTTCACCTATCTTGCTCTGCAGCTGCAACAGAACTGCCCCATGCCTTATGCATTTTTCCTCAGAGTCCCAGAAGTGCAATGTCCAATGTGGGGTGTGCTTTCTCTACTAGCTTAAAGCACAGAACAAATACCCCTCTGCTCCTATATGAACATGAACTGCTCGTTCTAGTGATGGCTCTGAACAAAGCTGGGGGTCCCCTTTAAGTTGGCTTGAACATTTGCATTTCTGTTCCAGCCCTACTCATTTACAGATAACACACGGAGCCCTCCAAGCCCTTGCCACCCCTTTCCAGTCCTATTCCACTCTTCCCTCCCCCTTCCCAGACCCGCTCAAGCACCCGTCATCCGGGAAACTTCCCTAGCTCTTTCCAGCCCTGGCTGATCTACCTGCTCTCCAAAGGTGAAGAAACCGTTGCCTTCAGTGAGTATTTGGCACTTTGGGGCTCTCTTGAACCTTTGTCTTATTTCCCCACTAAAAATGATAGTCTGATCAGGGCAGGGTCAATATTTATTGTCTTATTTTCATTCCGTCAAATTACTCAGCACCCCAGAAGAGTTTTGATCATGAAGGTGCTCAGTAAGTGCTGGACAGCAGCATAGAGGTCAATCACAAAAGCAAGAAACCACACAGCCACTGCTGCGGATGAATGTCTCTGGATCTGCCTACACCCTTAGAATGGTTCCAGATCAACTGGGCGTCTGTCCACCAGCCTAGGAGTGAGCTTTGGATCCTTTACAAAAACAAGAAGGCAGTGGCGCCCCCTGAAAACCATGCCTTACAGTTAACCTGCCTCTAAGATACAGGCCCTTCCAATCTGCTGTTTAGCAGGGAGAAGGGGGCCAGGCGTGGTGGCTCATGCCTGTAATCCCAACACTTTGGGAGGCCAAGGCGGGTGGATCACTTGAGGTCAAGAATTCGAGACCAGCCTGGCCAACATGGTGAAACCCTGTCTGTACTAAAAATACAAAAATTAGCCAGGCGTGGCGGTGCACACATGTAATTCCCAGCTACTCAGGAAGCTGAGGCAGGAGAATCACTTGAACCAGGGAGACAGAGGTTGCAGTGAGCTGAGATCAGGCCACTGCACTCCAGCCTGGACAACAGAGCAAGACTCCATCTCGGGAAAAAAAAAAAAAAAAAAAAAAGCAGGGAGAAGGACCTTGGAATTGGCTTCAACAGACCTGTGTTCAAATTAATCGCTACGTATTATTAATATCAAAATAACTGTTACCCTACAGCTGACCTCAGCCACTGCCCTCTGCTGGCCCACTCTGGAGGGATCTGGCTCTGCACCCTGGATTTCTGCCCTTCCTGCACCCTCCCAAGAGGATGCTGCTCCTGCCCTATGTTGGGGGGCATTTGAATTTGGAGATCAAGGAGAACAGCGAAGAGAAGAGAAGAAGAGCTTCAGTCATGGCTGGAGGGAGGCATTGGAAAGGAGGTCAGAAGAACGCAGTCAGAGAGTGTGGGAAAACTGGAATGCCGGAAGAAGGAGAAATGAAATGAGAAGGGGTGCTGGGGATAAGGTGGATGTACTTCCAGAAGTGCAGATAAATGATGGGATTTCTTTTACATTGATCTTTGATTATCAAACTGTGCTTCTTAAACTAAACATGATTCTCAGAGACAGTCATGGCTGCAATGCGGTTACAATGATGAGGAGCCTTTCCTGGCCCTGGAGCTAACTACATCCCACGCAATTGGCTCCGAGATAGGTACTGCTGTCATAATGACTTTGCAGGTGGGGACAGTCAGGCAGACAAGAGGTTGCCCTAGGCCCCACAGCTGGCCAAGGCAAAGTCCAAATTGGAGTTCACGCTGGTGCCAGGTCGGTGCTCTCAGACACTCATGTCCTGTCTTTAGGCAGGGCCAGCCCCTCCCCATGCAGGGCTCCAGCCAGGCTCTCACCCCTTTCCTTAAAGGTGAACCAGATCCAGGACCAACAGCTCGAGACAGCACTCTGGGAAGCTGATCCCCAAGTTGACGTCTGAGACTCATTCTCTCTGATTCAACCCCACGAGGAGCCAGCTGGGGTCTGAGCCGGGGCAGCAGGGACAGAGCTGCCGCCGGGGGTCTGCTGCCAGCGGGCATCACCGCGGAGGGCGCAGCCTGCGGGCTGAATGGAAACCAGACAGGGGGCACTCCAGGCCCACCGGGCCGGCCATCCGGAGGGTCTGCAGCTAATTAAGACTGAAGGGAGCACTGAATAACCCTTTTGTGGATCAAAAGCACTCTGTTGGAAACCCAGCTGACAACTCCAACAAAACTGACTTCATGGTTTCTTATGAGAAAACTGTGAATACATCGAGGACTGAAGAAGCGCTTTGTTCCAGACCTTCGTGGGAGCACCAGAGATTCAGATTACAAAGCGGCCCTGCCCGGCTGCAACAAACAGTGCCTTGCTGAAGCCAAGGCTGTCTCGGTGTAGGAAAGCCAGAAATAACACATTACACTGAAGCCAGGGCATGGTGTGGCCACGACTGCTCGCTCATGTGCTTCATTTACAGAAAAGGACACACACACCCCACCCCAATCCGATTAGAAGCAGACAAGACTGGAAGGCTGGGCACAAATCACACTGAGCCCCTCCCCCAAGAGGGTCTCCACTGAGCCTGTATCAGGATGGGTTCTTCGGACATTTAAAAGGCAACTGAAAATACAAAGGCTCCTTTCACCTCTGCACTCCAGGCTGCACTCGGGAATCACCCAGAGCTTCAAACACGCCCCATGCCAGGATCCCAGCCCCAGGGACTGTAATCTAATTGACCTGGGTGCAGCCTGACGTCAGCATTTGTAGGAGCTGCCTGGACATCGTGAGTTGGATGGTGCCCCCTCCCAGATATGTCCACCCAGAACCTCCAAATGTGACTTGACTGGAATAAGAGTCTTTGTAGATGTCATTAACCCTTTTCCCACTTCCCCAAGAATGTTCCCCAGCAGCATTTACCCCAAGATAACTTTGCTACAAAATACCTTGCTTTTATTATTATTTTCAAATCGCTCTAGTGTATTGACTTTGGAAACAAAACACATCATTCCATTTATAGCATTCTGGTTTTAGTAGTGGTATTTCCATGTACAAAACTATAGTAATTCTCGAGTGCTGAAAATGTCAAATCCTAGAAAACGTAGCATTTCTACACGTGATGTTAACATCGTTCTTGAACAGTTATTGGCCAGAGATTCATTTGATGAATCCGATTCTTCCGAAACAGATGATTCTGATGATTTAGACGATTCTGATGTTAGTTCTGTGTAGAAATAACTCCAAGAACAGTTTTTGTATTTTATTTTCACATTGAAAATCCATCAGATTTGCTTCAGCCTCAAAGAGCATGTTTATGTAAAAAATGAGTACTGGCAGCGAGCTGCACTTTATTTTCTAAACGGGAAAAGGGTGAAGGTAAAGATCTCTAGATGAGATCATCCTGGATGAGGGCGGGCCCTAAATCCAATGACTCGTGTCCTCATAGGAGACAGAAAAGGAGATCCTGCAGACAAGGCCGTGTGAAGACAGAGGCAGAGACTGGAGTGATGCTGGTTCCATACAAGAAAGGCCAAAGATGGGGGTCACGAGGAACAGGAGGGAGGCCTGGAATACATGCTCCCATGCAGCTGCCAGCAGGGGCCACCCTGCCCACACCTTGACTTTGGCCTTCAGAACCGTGAGGGAGCAAATTTCTGTGTTCTAAGCCAGCAGTCCTCAACCTTTTTGGAACCAGGGACCAGTTTTGCGGGAGACAATTTTTCCACAGACCGGGGGGGATGGTTTCAGGATGACTCAAGGGCTGACACGTATTGTGCACTTTATTTCTATTATTATTACACTGTAATATGTAATGAAATCATTACACAACTCACAAGAATGAAGAATCAGTGGGAGACCTGAGCCTGTTTTCCTCAACTAGACAGTCCCATCTGAGGGTGATGGGAGACAGTGACAGATCATCAGGCATTAGATTCTCATAAGGAGTGTACCGCCTAGATCCCTCACAATTCACAATAAGGTTCAACCTCCTATAAGAATCTAACGCCGCCACTGATCTGACAGGAGGTGGAGCTCAGGCGGTAATGGTCACTTGCCCACACTCACCTCTTGTCCAGTACTGGTCTATGACCCGGGGTTGGGGACCCCTGTTCTAAGTCACCCAGGTTGTAGTGGTTTGTTACAGCAGTCCCAGGAAACTCACTGAGCAAGTGGATTTGGGTGGTCCTAATCTAATAAGACTGATGTCCTTATAAGAAGAGGGGATTAGGACACAGACACACACAGAGGGATAACCCTGTGAGGATTCAGGGAAAAGAGGCCTTCTACAAGCCAAGGAGAGAGGCCTCAGGAGGAATCAACCCTGCCCACACCTTGATCCTGGACTCCAGCCTCCAGAACTGGGAGGAAACAAATGTCTATTGCTTAAGCCACCAGTCCGTGGTATTTTGTTAGGTGGCCCTCACAGACTCATACACTAGGTACTTGCTGTATGTTATTTTATCTGATCCTCATGGCAATTTTCTAAGTTGTGTTTAGGCCCTGCATGGTGGCTCACACCTGTAGTCCCAGTTTGAGACTACAGGAGTTTGAGACCAGCCTGGACTACATAGTGAGACCCAATCTCTGAAAAAATTAAAAATTAGCCAGATGTGATGACACACGCCTGTAGTCCCAGCTACTCAAGAGGCTGAGGTGGGAGGATCACTTGAGCCCATGATTTCGAGGCTGCAGTGAGCTGTGATTGTGCCACTGCACTCTAGTAGCCTGGGCAACAAAACAGGACCTCATCTCTAAAAAAAAAAAGGAAGTTGTTGTTTTATTATTATTCCCTTTTTGCAAACGAGGAAAATAAAACTATAAAAGGTTAAGTGGCCCATCCAAACTCACATATATGGTAAATGTCAGAGCCAGGATCCAACCTGGCCTATCTCAGGTCACAGCTGGCACTAGGGCCCCTGGTTCTAGGTGGCAGCCCCTGGATGCAGGGGCCTTCGAGACGGGGAAGTGCTCCCTCCGAGCGGGCAGTCCAGAGCCGGTGATGCTCACTGTTTTGCCACCCTTGGGCCTAGAACAGAGGGCTTTGCACGTCTCTTGCATTGTCTCAGGGCTGTTTAGTCCCAGGTTGAGGGTAAGAGGAAGGAGGAGCCCCCAAGGCCACAGTTGGGGTCCTCAGTGAACATCCAGGGGCAAGAAAACCTCCAGAAGGTGCACCTTCCATCAGCAATCTGGGAGGGGAACGATACGTTTCTATGAAGAAAAGATGCATTCACTTACAACAGGAACTAGATTTAGTTCCCTTTAATAAGAACAATACTGCCCATATTCAATATTGAAATAGGCTGTTTTTCAGTATTTTTACCCAGAGTAGCTAATTTGATCCTCAAAACACACCAGCAAAATAAGTAAAGGAAGAATCTCTCCATTTTATGAGAAAATCTCAGGCTCAAAAACATCTGTGTTTGGCAGGGCGCAGTGGCTCACGCCAGTAATCCCAGCACTTTGGGAGGCCAAGGTGGGCGGATTACCTGAGATCAGGAGTTCGAGACCAGCCTAGCCAACATGGTGAAACCCCATCTCCACTAAAAATACAAAAATTAGGTGGGCGTGGTGGCAGGTGCCTGAGGTCCCAGCTACTTGGGAGGCCGAGGCAGGAGAATTGCTTGAACCCAGGGGGGTGGAGGCTGCAGTGAGCCGAGATCATGTCACTGCAAAAATGTCTGTGCTCTCTGCCTCAGCTTCATCCCTGCAAAACAGTGGTAACACATCTGGCCTCCCGGGCTGTGGGGAAGACAAAATGAGGCAATGGACCCAATGCACAGGCATGGCTGTCACCAAGTAAGTGCTCAGTTAAAGGCCACGCATGACAATGTTGTGCCCAAGGTCTTAGCACTAAGTAGAGACAAAGCCAGGACCAAGCCCCCTGGATTCTAGAACTTTCTGTACTCAGCACAACACTCTCTGCGCCCCGCCTTTTTTATGAAGTTGATTCATGAATTCAAAAACAGCTCAACTCAGATGGTCACACTCCCCTGTCCCCTCTCCTCTCTCAGGCCCAGCCCCTGGACTCTGACCACTCCCCACTCTGCTCCTCCTCCTCCTCCTCCCAGCCCCGTCTTGGGGAAGGCAGGGCAGGTCCCTGGCATTTGGCTGGCTCCTAAGTGTCAGTTGAGTGGTTTCATGAATGAGCAACTACCCTGATTATTCTGATTACTCTGAAGGTTCAATTTTGATTTTTTAATTTCTATGTCTCATAGTATTGCCAGTAAGAAACACAAGCCTGATTTATAGATTAAAAGACAAATCTTCTCCATGGCTCAATAAATATTGACTCATGAACACAAGATAAATACCACTTAGTAAGATCACTGTGTGAACAACAAGAGGTTGAACATATACATTAGAGATGCAAGCTAACTCCCTGTGTTGAAAAAGTAGGTCATTTTGGCAGGGCACGGTGGCTCAGGCCTGAAATCCCAGCACTTTGGGAAGCCAAGGCGGGTGGATCATGAGGTCAGGAGATTGAGACCATCCTGGCCTACACAGTGAAACCCCATCTCTACTAAAAATACAAAAAACTAGCCGGGCGTGGTGGCACGCGCCTGTAGTCCCAGCTACTCGGGAGGCTGAGATAGGAGAATCGTTTGAACCCAGGAGGCAGAGCTTGCAGTGAGCCGAGATTGCGCCACTGCACTCCAGCCTGGGTGACAGAGTGAGACTCCATCTCAACAAAAAAAAAAAAAGAAAGAAAGAAAGAAAGAAAGAAAGAAAGAAAGAAAGAAAGAAAGAAAGAAAGAAAGAAAGAAAGAGGAAAAAAAAGTAGGTCATTTTGAAGTAATAGTAGAGCAGAAACTCTTTAACATGGGAAGATGTTCATAATAAATTGGTGACAAACACTATGTATACTAGGCCCTTCAAGTTAGGAAAGATCTACCCCAAATCCTTAGCAGTGTATTTGAGTGCAGAGAGTAATGTGGATGTTTTACCTTTTAATTGATCTGTATCTCCTATGATGAGCAAACAATAGTACTTCCAAAACAAAATAACTTTATTTAAATAAAGTTAAGCAAGGTGTAGTGGCTCATGGCTATAATCCCAGTTATTTGAGAGGCTAAGGCAGGAGGATCTCTTGAGGCCAGGAGTTTGAGATGCACCTGGGCAACACAGCAAGACCCCATTTCTACAAAACGACAGCAAAAAATTAGCTGGACATGGTGGCAAGTACCCGTAGTCCCTGCTACTCAGGAGGCTGAGGCAAGAGGATCATTTGAGCCCAGCAGGGCAAAGCTGCAGTGAGCTATGATCGTGCCACTGCACTCCAGCCTGAGTAACAGTGAGATCCCATCTCTAAAAAATAAAAAATAAAATGTTAAAAAAAAAAAAAAAAAAAGGCCAGCACAGTGGCTCACGCCTATAATCCCAGCATTTTGGGAGGCCGAGGCGGGTGGATCATGAGGTCGGGAGTTCAAGACCAGCCTGACCAACATGATGAAACCCTGTTTCCACTAAAATACAAAAATTAGCTGGGCGTGGTGATGGGTGCCTGTAATCCCAGCTAGTCGGGAAGCTGAGGCAGGAGAATCGCTTGAACCTGGGAGGCTGAGTCAGGAGAACCGCTTGAACCCAGGAGGTGGAGGCTGCAGTGAGCCGAGATTGCGCCACTGCACTCCAGCCTGGGTGACAGCGCAAGACTCCCTCTCAAAAAAAAATAAAATCTCCTAATCTTCTGTGTCTGTGTGGCAAGCTATGAACTCCTTCTTGGAAGAATGTTTTTAAATGCATTAAATAAAGCATGAGGTGGGGAGAGTTCCAAAGAAAACCAATGATACTAAAACATACAGAATTATCAAACAGTACTTATGCTTCTGTTATAAGAATAGATGGGCTACTTTCACATATTAAATAGCAAGAGCTAGCAGCGAGTCTAGTGAACTGGGCACTTGGAAGCAGCGATGAGCATAGCAGTATCTCTGGATAGTTGTAACACTGTGTGCAGGTATCTGGGGTTTCTGTCGTGACTACGTGGCAGGAGCTGCTGCCACTGCTGTCTGATGCTCGCCCCACAGTGGAAGGAGATGCTAAATTCCGTTACATGTTAGAGTCAGTGAAAAGGAAGATGCAGTTTGTTCCCGTCCAGGCACAAGGACCCTTGAATTTGTCCATGGTTAAGAACAGCTCATCCAGGAGCAGAGCGAGAGGCCGGGCTGCGCATCTTCATCTCCTCTCCCAGCCTTTGCATCCTCCTGGCTGCCTCGCGTTTCCTCCGCGGGCCTGGCTGAATGCACACACAGGCCTGGGGGAGACCACCGTCAGCTAGGGGCTGTCTGGCTGCAGAGACACATCTTCAGCCACATCTTCTGTAAAACAGTCACTATGGGATGACGGTGACTGGACAGTGGCTCCGTGCAGTCGGTGTCTTTTGCAAAGATTTCCACTGTGTGCATCCTCTGCAGCCAACTCCAGCTGAGGGAGGACGGACCCTTGACGAGTTGGGGCTGCACAGCAGATATGGCCTGCTGCCTTCACCCCACACCTGCTATCAAATGAATCAGCCCCTTTCCCTGTAACCCCAAGAAAAGCCTCAGAACCCATCAGGGGAAGAAGAAGCTACCCATATAGACAGAGGGAAGGGATACTGCTCCTCATTCCCCACATGGCATAGCCCAGGTGTAGCAGGTGGCCAACATCCATGTAGGAAGCCCCATTTCCCTAGCTGGGAGGGGCCCTGTCCTGGGGAGGAGGCCAGTGGAAAGGACAAAACCATTTTGGAAGGAGCCAAGAGTAATAAAAATGGCAGGTTGCCTGCCTTAGTTTAAACTGAATAAGCAAAGCCACGATCTCATCTGAGTCCCATACAAGGCACACCACTCATAAGCTAACTTTTCTCAGCTTCTCTTTAAAACCCGTTGGTGAGTGGGCTATCCAACCGCGGGCCACAGCTCATGTATGGAGAATCTGTTTATTGGGGAGTCATCTTCAAACCCAAAGAACAAGGCAAACCCTACCCCAAGGAACCCAGGATAACTCCTTATTTCCCTTTTTCATTCTTAAAAAGTACTTCTCCCAGGTTCCGGTGGAGTGCTGTTCTCATTTTAGAAGGCTGGCTAACTGTGGGCGCAAGTCATTTCTCGAAGCAGTGTCTGTTCTTTTCTTTAATGGAATTGTTTTGTTCATTTGTTTCACTTCCTCTTTGGGGTTCCCAAGGAACATGAGTTCCTTTTTTCCTGGTATTAGAAGTGCGTCAGTTCAAGTATGAGTACATGAAAAGTGAAGAATAAGAGGCTGGCTCCATTAGGTGATGACATGTACCTGCTATGAGATTTGGGAAGCCATGGCCTGTCATTGTTGCTCCCGCGTTATTGTCCAGCGTGTCCCCAGAATGAGAGCCGGTCTCTAAAGACATGCCCATGAGCCAGGCAGCACATAACAGAGACAGGGAAGAGGTCCCTTGGGGGCTTTATCACCTGGAAGAAATCCCAAGGCTTATCCTAAGGACATGGAAAGCTGAAGAACAGAAAGTCAGTAGTCAATGGCAGGAGGAGGGCATCCAAGTCCCCATCAGCCTGGAATACAGCCGACTGACAAGAGGTCAGTGCCACCATCATAGCCCTATGCTTTCTATGCCCCCGGTAGGACTCCGAACTTTCCAAAGGCTTTGAGTGTGAATGATGGATCCTCCCTATGAAGAGGACCACATCTGATGTATTAGTTTACAATATCTCAACATGATTCAAAATAGATCAGTAAGAACATATTTAGAAAAAAAAATGCAAGTCATCAGACGCAAATGATGACATAGAATTCTTCCCAGGCCTAGATATGCAAACAGAAGCAGTGCAAGGGCCGTGTACACAATCACAGTGTGGGTGCAGATAAGACAGTAATTTCCCAGAGAGCTTTGGTTGATGGAATTCCACACTCCATGACCACACAGCCTACGAGGGAGTAGTCACAATCTCACCCAGAACCACAAATGAGCCTCCTGGTGTCAGTTACCTTCTTTTTCAAGAATGACGCCAAGCTCTAATCCCTCCTCACTGAGTCTTTATGAGCTTAAAGTAACTGCATTTTAAAATCTGTCCCATTTGGACATTTTCCCAAACCCCTTGCTCTCTGTTGGGCAAGGCACGTTTCATGTTGACTATTCCCATGTCCCCCGATTCTTCCTTTCAATCCAAAAGCTGGGAACTTTCTACTTTGACCACCAGAGCTTCTCTGGCAGGTGATTTTCCACTGCTATTTTCCTTGCTGTCCTTCTCTTTAAAACCAATAGCATATGAATTCAGGATGCGGGGATATCTTGTGTGATGCAGTAACAGGCAGAGTGAGGGGCAGCAGTGGGCTAGCAAAGAGGTGAAGGGTGAAGGAAGGCCTGGGAGCCAGGCAGACCCACCCCTTCCTGAGTGTTTCCTCTGTTTTCTCATCTGGGCTGCTGAGATTAAGGAGATAAATGCATATAAAGCACTGACCGTGCTTTCTGGCCCAGGTCAGGACTCTAACCATTGGTTGCACCCATGCTGAGGACTAACCTTGGCCCAGGAAAAGGCTGGAGGAGGCCCACCCAAAAGCAGATGCTTCCCAAGGCCCGGTCACTGCACAAGAGCCAAAAGCACACACCAGATGGGACAGTTTGCAATCGGAGGGGACCTGCTCTCCTATAAAAGCCACCCTGAAAGCTTTCATTGGCCAGATCTGAGGGTGTTGAGGTTTGAGCCAACTGCAAAGAGGTAACCACAGACCTCAGTTGCCAGAGAAGTCACTGTCTTTTCCAAGCAGCAGAACCACATTCGAATCCCTTGGAGCTTGTCAAGAGCCCTCAAAATCTTACTCTATGCAGAGACCGCCAACAAAAATGTGTCCCCTCAAATTATGGCACAAACTTCAGAGGGGAGGTAATTTAATGCACAGAACCACCCACCAGGGAAGGACAGCGGATAAAATGAGAGGTTCAAGAGACACATGGTGAAAAGTGCCCACAGAGAAATTGTGACACTGAATATTAAATTGCAAAGGATTTGAAGCCCAGATAAACACCATGAGCTAATATCAGCCAAGGAAAGTATGATTCAGTCAATGGAAATAGCCAAACAGTTCAATTAATGTTTATAAACAGGCCTTTTCATCCTTTCCCCCAGAGGAAGAAACTTGAGGGGTGCGTGGCCCACAAGGTGAGGAGACAGCGGCTGACTTGAAGTCTTTGGGCTCCCCTCCAGGCTTCTGACAAGCAGAGACCATGCCAGGCGGTCCAGAGAGGTCCAACCAGCAGCAAAGCCCACCCAGGTCTCACCAGCCAGGGTACGGGTCACCTGCTGCTTCTCATGTGACAGCTGAAACTCCCAGATACTTCTTTTTTGACTTCACCTACCGTTCTTTGAAAGTGAACTTTTGTTTTCAGATTCTTGAAAATCTGGAAGAGAATCCCACCACAAAAGCCACTCATCCCTCCAGGTAACAGGCGTTCCACCTGGAGGGGGCAGCGGAGAGACAGGTGTGTCCAGAAAGCCCCAGGGCCCATAGCTGGAGCACAGGAACCATGGAGGAGGGAGTGGGAGAGGGTGCACAGGAGCCCGTGGGCAGACCTCAGGCTGCACGTGCAAGGCCAAGGGGGTGAGTCCCACCCAGGGTAAGTCCCAGGTGGTGCTGGGAGCCCGTGCCCTCCGAGCCTGTTTACAAGCCATGGGCTGCACCCACCTTCCCCGTGGAGGCCCTGGGCTGTGAAAAAGAATTGCTTAAAAGTCAGGATAAGTATTGGCCTGAGGATGTCATGCTCCAAGCAGAAGGGGGACTCACTGTCACGGATCAGTTCATCCCCTCCCTGCAGCAGTTAGAAAAGGGGGCACCGATGCCATCATGTCAAACACCAAGATAACTGAAGTCTGCCAAGGTGGGTCCTTTCTCCCACTTCCTAACTTCAGCCTCTTCCTCCCCACGGCCTCCCTGCCCTGGGCCTGCGTGGGGCCCTCCTGCTGACCGCCTCCCTCCCGTCGCCTCTGTGCTGCCTCCCCGACACCCAGGCCTGTCCCACTTCCCAAGGCCCTCTAGAATCTGTTTCCTCTGCCCGTATCTTTCAACTCAAAGTTCATCAGATCAGTTTATTCCTCCATTGAGGCCAGAACTCCTGCTGCCTTTGAAAGCCACATGTGCTTTTTCAGAAGATGACCTTTGGCAAAAAAACAATTTGTTCCTTTTCCTTTGACCTTAACAAGATATTAGGGAAGTGAGAAACACAGTCGGGCAATGAAGTGGAAGTAAACATTGAGGGGAACTAAGCAAGACTTAGAAGGCTCACATCATAAGCAGTGAACATGACAGGGCACTTTCCTCCCTGGCAACTGTGGCCTGGTCCTGCCTATGGGCTGCATGCCTTTGAGGGAAGGAAGCTATGTCCCCTGGTGGCGGTGGCAGTCCCCAGTCCACATACGAACCACGTCGCAACGGCCACCATTAGACACTTGTTCCAAAGCAAAGTCAGCCTCTCCACAAAGACAGCCCCCTCCGATGATGCTCTTCTTCTGCAGAGTAGGGCAGCCTCACACACGCAGAGATTGCTGAGTGATTTCTCCAACCACGGACTGCAGGTCATTGTCAGCATTTCAAAGTGTCCACGAAGGAATCACCTTCATTGAAAAACAAAACCAATAAAACCCGCTTTTTGCCCTTGGTGCCCTCCCTTGCAGAGCCCTTCCCGTTAACGAGCACTCCTGCAATCACGACGTCTCATTTGCATCTGTTTTTCATCAGAGGCAGAAGTGTCAGCCCTTTTCCACTGGGGCCAGCAGGTCCCTTTGCCTGGGAACAGAGCCGTCAGGGACACCCAGCAATCTTTCCTCCTAATTACAGCATCTGCGCTAACCACTCCAGGATGGTTCCTGCATAACTGGGGTGAAAATCTAATAGAACACTGTCTGGAGATCTTCCACATTCACCTAAGCCAGGGTGCGGGAATTAAAGTGCCTCTGACATTATGCTCCCGTCCCATCTCCTGCACACTGATTTGCAAAGTGAAAATGATTCTCAGTACAAAACCTGTCTCCATCTGCAACCTGTGAGAAACATCAAAAAAGGCAGGGCGACAGCCTGAAGGTTCCCCAAAGTCCTGCGGAGGAAAAGGAGAGCTTCTCAGGGACAGGCAGCCAGGCGGCCAGCACAGGCACAGCGTGGTGTAGAATTTTTAAGTCTCAATTTGGCGTGTCTTCTCTACAAAGCCTAACTCTCGATCCATGTTATAACACCCTCACATTACTGTTCCCACCTTGGGTTCTCAGAAATCTGTCAATGTTGGTACATGATGGAGACTAGAGTCTCTGATTAGAGGCCAACACAGCACACATTCGCCCCAAATTGTCCTTGGGGTTTCCAGCAGCAGCCCCTGCATAATGATGCTTGGTGTAAACTGACCCAGCCCCACACAGGAAGGCTTTGTGTGTCAGTTACCCCTAGGAAAAGGACAGGGTCAAAAGTCATCCCAAGAGGAAATCTGGCCCCAGCACCCAAGGCCTCCTCTCTCTGTCTCTGGGAAACTCTCATCTAACAAATCAGATATTAGCACCATGAACCCTGAGTGCCACTTAACCTCTGAACTTATCAAACAACACCAGCAAACAGCCATTTACTCCTAGGTTACCCAAGGGTATCTAAAAGAGAAAACAGGAATGAAGGAACAGCTTTTCAGGATCTTGGTGGACATTTTATGGGTATATTTACTTGTTGTTGGCGTCTTTACGGCTTTTCCCTAAAGACTATCATTATGGTAACACATGGCTTCATCTTTAACTGCTCAGTGAATAAAAGGGCTTTAATTTTTTTTTATTAATCTTTTTTAGGTTTCATCTCAATTATCTTACGGGAAAAAAGGTCTCTATTGCATTGACTAGGTCTTTTTAAACAGATTAATTGGCTATGATAAATTTTTCAAAGTTAGACTCAAAATTCACAGAACATGTAATCCAAGCCAGAGCAAATGGTGGCTTTCTGGAAAGGGGCCTGACTTTCTCAGAGGCTCTCAGAATTTGCCATTACACTTTTTTGCTTTTATAGGGAGGGGAAGTAACAAGTCTTCTACCACCTGCAAAGAACTGCTTTCCTTGGTAACCTGGGGATGCGTCCACCCCTCGGTGGATCCATCGGAAGGAAGTGCCCTGTCTCAGTGTGCAGGATGATGCAGAATTCTTTTGCCTGCCTAGAGCACCTAGCAGGGGCCAGGCTTTCCCTCTTTCATTCTTTTGTTCATTAATGCATCCAGCAAGATTTATTGAGGGCTTATCTTTGCCTAGCACTGTGCTAGGTGCTCTGAATACAGTAGTGGCCTTCACAAAGTCCCTGCCCTCGTGGAGCTCACGTGCTACTGACACAGACCAAATAATACATAATACAGGGGTCTCCACCCACTGGGCCACAGACTGGTACTGGTCTGTGGCCTGTTAGGAACGGGGCCACACAGGAGGAGGTGAGCAGCAGGTAAGCAAGCATTACTGCATAAGCTCCACCTCCTGTCAGATCAGCAGCACTCGATTCTCACAGGAGCGCAAACCCCATTGTGAACTGTGCATGCGAGGGATCTAGTTGCATGCTCCTTATGAGAATCTAATGCCTGATGATCTGAGATGGAGCTGAGGCAGTGATGCTAGCGCTGGGGAGCAGCTGCACATACAGATTTTTGTTAGCCAAGAGGTTTGACTGCACAGAGACCATAATAAGTCAACTGCTTTCAGACTCGTATCAAAACCCTCTCAGTGAGTGGCAAGAGACAATTAAGCTGCAGGCTTCATTGTGGCGAGTGAGCTTCAATTGTACAGCTGCATCCAGTGGCAATAAAAGTAGGTCTGAGACAACTTCCCATCTCCATACATTCTGGATTAAAGTCAAGGCAGAATATCCTGCGGTTGCCAGAAAAGCACTGGAAAGCCTGCTTCCACTTCCAACATCCTATCTTTGTGAAGCAGGGTTTTCTGCAGTGACAGCAACCAAAACGAGATCACAAAGTAGACTGGACATAAGCGCCACACTTCAGGCGTTACTGTCTCCATCACCCCCAGATGGCACCAGCTAGTTGCAGGAAAACAAGCTCAGGGATCCCACTAATTCTACATTACGGTGAGTTGCATAATTGTTTTATTATATATTACAATGTAATAATAATAGAAATAAAGGGCACAAGAAATGGAATGCACTTGAATCATCCCAAAACCATCCCCCACGCCATGGAAAAACTGTCTTCCATGAAACCGCTTTCTGGTGCCAAGAAGGTTGGGGACCACTGCATAAATAGACATGGAATATCACACCAGGTAGGGAAGAAAAATAATGCCACGGAAGGAGACAGATAGAGTCCTGGGCAGGTTGAGGGTTAGCAAAGAAACCTTTCTGAGGACCCTGAATTTGAGCAGAGACCTGAATGAAGCAAGGGAGGAAGCCAAATAAATATCTGGGAAGATTTTCCTAGACCAAGGAAACAACAGTCCTGACCACAAAATAAGGTTGTTGTATTAAAGGAGCATCCAATAAAGGTTAAAGAAACAAGGTAGCAGGTAGTGAGAAATGAAGCTGCGAAGATAAGGCCAGGTGATGTAGTTTTTTGCCAGCCATTCTCAGGAAATTGGATTTGATCTTTTTTTAATGAAGTTTTCCCTCTGTCTCTGGTGGGTAGCAGCTTTACTATAAAGCACTTAAGTGTGGTTTTCCTCATATCTGTCTTGCTTGGGGCTCAGAGTCCTTTTGGAATCAGTGGTTTAAAGCCTGTCATCTGTTTTGGAAATTTTTTCATTATTATCTCTTCAGATATTACCTCTGTCTCATTTTCTCCCTTCTTCTCCTTGTTAGACCTTTTACTTTGCTTCCTTGTGTCTCTGGCTCTTTTCTGTTTTCTTTATTCTGTGCTTCTTCTAGATATTTTTCTTACTTCAGTTCACTAATTTTCTCCTCAGCTATGTCTAATCTGTATTACACCTTGGGGCCTGAATTCGATATTTTTTCATCTCTAAAATTTTCTTTTGATTCTGTTTTATACTTTCTAGTTCTCTGCCAAAATCCCCAATTTGTATTTATTTCCTTGACCATATTAAGCATGGTTGTTTTAAATCCTCAAATTTAGATATATGTCTCTCTCTCAGCATTGTCTTGTCTCCTCATGCACCAGGTTATTTTGGTTGAGTGCCAGACATTGTATATGAAATACATGGAGATATGGAAGAATGTTACCTTTTTCCAGAGAGAAATTACATTTACTTATGTCTGGAATCTATGGACCCTAACAATCCCCAACCTCCTTAATTCAATCTGGGGTTGAACGAATCCAAATCTGGCTTAATTTATTGCAAAAGCCAGACTATTTTAGGTCAATCTTTACCCCTAGGCTGTACTCTTATGTGGTTTTCCCAATGCAAATACTGAGATAGTTGTGGGGGACGGGCCTCTGAGTCTCAAGTTCCTTGCAGACCCTGAATGCCCATGTCTGTTCTCCTATCCCTGTTGTCTATCAACAGCTCTGTTAGCCTCTCACTCTCTCAGCCACCTCTTCTGAAAAAAGGATACCTAGGGGAAAGTGGTCACAATGCTGGCTCACTTTTCTGTATTTTATTTCTCTCCCAGATCTTGTCCCTAAAATTCTTCACTGCCTTGTGAACTGTCCAGTGCCTTCAGATATTTTTAATATTTTCTTCTTTTCTAGCTATTCTCAGGAGAAGGATTGGCTTTTATTTTATGTGTGCAGAACAAATTGCTTGCAAAAATAACCCAAATTCTCCACCCCTCCTTCTACACACACACACACACACACCACACACACACACACACACACACACACAAACAGATTATTTATTGCTGAGGCTCAGAGGACAATACCCCAAAGTGTGGTGCTTTGATATGCTGAGCACATCTTAATTAAAGGAAATTGGAAAGCCTCAAAGGCTACCGCAGAACCACGGACTTTCTAACCTTCTCTTGTTTCTCTCCACAATTGTCCTCCCACTCAACAACCAAATGCAGGGAGGGGCTCTCTCTGGAATTTTCTTATTTGATGGAGGAAACTTCTTGCTAAAAGAAATTCAATTGTCAGCAGGGCACAGTAGATCACACCTGTAACCCCAGCACTTTGGGAGGCCGAGGCAGGTGGATCACTTGAGGTCAGGAGTTTAAGACCAGCCTGACCAACATGGCAAAACCCTGTCTCTACTAAAAGTACAAAAATTAGCCAGGCATGGTGGTGCATTCCTGTAATCCCAGCTACTTGAGAGGCTGAGGCAGGAGAATTGTTTGAACCTGGGAGGTGAAGGTTGCAGTGAGCCAAGATCGTGCCCCCGCAGCTTGGGAGACAGAGTGAGACTCCGTCTCAAAAAGAAAAAAAAAAAAAGGAATTCAATTGTCTTAAACTCCCTCACTAGGAATCTTATCGAGCAACCAAGAAAGATTAACCCCTAGAGAAGAGACTCAAAGTCTCCACATCCAGACAGACTTTCCATCTATTCTTCTAAGGGCAGCTCTGAGAGATTACCTAAGGGACTGTACATACATAACAAGGCTGCCTTTGCTCACACTTCAGTTCCACCCCTTAATTTCCTATAACTTGTCCCCAAGCTGCTGTTTGTCCGTTGGTCCCATTCAGCATCCAAAGAAAATAATTTACAAACCATTGTCTGGTCTTCAGGCCCATTCATGCACCCTAAAATCACTGACTACCCTCTAAAATTACCTGCAACTCCTCACTTCCTTCCCTGCTATGATGATGGTATCAAAGATTCAACCATCTAGCCTTTCATTGGTCCTCATATTTTGTATGGCTCCCATGCTTACACATGTTAATAAATATGCCTGCCTTTCCTCCTATTAATCTATCTGTTATTAGTTCATATCAGTGAATCGTCAAAGGGCAGAGGAAAAGCTTCCCTCTTCAACACTACATTATAAATTGTAAACATGTTCTGTTTTAATAATATAATATGTACCCCAGAAAATGTACAATGTACACATTATTAAATGACAGAAGGATGGGGAATAAGTAAATATAAATAAAATGTTTAATGGTTTCTGTACCTCCACACTCTGAAGACCTCTGGTCTGGGAACACTTGGGGGGCTGGAGCGCTAACTATTGTGGGGCAGGTGGACTGGGCTAGAGATGATAAGAAGTGTTTAATTCAGAATGTATTTTGAAGGTAGAATTCAAAAGGTTTGCTAATGAATTGGATGTTGGTATAAAAGCAAGACAGGAGTCAAGGATGAATCCTATGTTTCTGGCCATTGCCTGAGATGGGAAGGATCAGGCTACGCTGGGGATCAAGAGTCTATCGTCCACACTGGCATGTTACAGACCCTGAAATCCAGGTCAGTAGCAGGTTTTGCCCCCACAGATCCTTTCCATTTCAGGGATGGAGCTTCCCAGGGACACAGCAGAGGACATGTGTCCCTCAAGAGGGCAGGATTGTTTGTCAAGGAAAAAAATCACTTCTCCCCAACTGAAACTGAACTCATAAGAAAGTTGTGTAATTTTAAATTCCAGCTCTTCCATAAACATTCCTCAAACTCCTCCCACCACTTCCAAACTGTGCTAGCAACAGCTTTAGTGCATCTGGGTGTTTCCCAATCTGGGCTCTTCAGAGTATCCAATGTACGAGTTAATACCTATCCTGTGGCAGAGGATAAGGAGAAGAGAGAAGGAGAAGGAGAAGCTGGAAAGTGAAGAAGAAGGAAGGAAAGGAGAAAGGAAAGAAAGATAGATGAATGGAAGGAAGGAAGGAAAGAAAGAAAGAAAGAAAGAAAGAAAGAAAGAAAGAAAGAAAGAAAGAAGAAAGAAAGAAAGAAAGAAAGAAAGAAAGAAAGAAAGAAAGGGAGGAAGGAAGGAAGGAGAAAAAGTGAGAGCAAAGGAAGAGAAGGAGGAAGACAGAAAAGGAGGAAGAGAGAAACAGAAAGAAGGAGGAAAAGGAGGAGGAGAGAAAGAAGGAGGAGAAGAGAGAAAGATAGGAGGAAAAAGAAGAAGGGGAAGAAGAGAATGAAAGAGAAGAAGTCTAAGAGGAAGGGGAGGAAGGGAGAGCAGAAGAAGGGAAGATGGAGGAGCAGGAGGATTCTCATGACCAAGTTTGGAAAATGCTGCAATAAACAACATGCACATGATGAACATGTTTCCTTACTGTGGGACTCCTCAGAGGCTTTAATATGCTATTGCACAATATGACTCTCTAACCAGGACGCAGAGTACGTAGCCATTCCCTGACTTATTGTCTCTGAATGTTTATTAATAGCTCATGAGTAATTTTGTTCTGCTGAACAATTCAGGAGACATTGCTGTAGACCCCAGGTCAACAACTATAGCCCAAAGGCTAACGTCAGCCTGCCATTTGTTTTTGTATTGCCAGAAAGCTAAGGATACTTGCAACATTTTTAAATGGTTGGAAAAATTTAAAAAGAAAAACAAAACTTCATGACAGATGAAAATTACATAAAGTTCAGATTTCAGTGTCCCTTTATTTTTATTGGAATACCGTCTTCGTCAGCTCATGCTAATATAACAGAATACCATCAGCTGGGTGACTTAAACAACAAATATTTATTTCTTACAGTTCTAGAGGTTGGAAATTTGAGTCTAGGGTGCCAGCATGGTTGGGGTTCTGGTGAGGGCTCACTTCCTGGTTTGCAGGTGGCTGCCTTCTTGCTGTGATGAAAAGAGAGCTCTGGTCTCTTCATCTTCTTACAAAGTCACTAATCCCACCATGGGGGGCTCCACCCACATGATCTCATCTACACCTAATTACCTCTCAAAGGGCTTCAATACATGGATTTGAGGGGGACACATTGAGTCCACAGCAACAGCCATGCTCACTTACCTATCATGTGTGGTTGCTTTTGAGCTACAACAGCAGAGTTGAGTAGCTTGCAGCAGAGACCATTTGTCCCTCAAAGCCTAAAATATTTACAATCTGGCTCTTTACAGAAAAAGTCTGCCGACCCCTGCTCTAGACTTCCCACACAATGTAGCATTAAAATACGCATTGTCATTCTGTATTTCTTCACTGTTAACTCTTATTTCCTCAGCTCTATTCACTGCTCTTCAAGCAGGAACCATGCCCTATAATTTTCTGTTTCTGGCAGAATCTGGCACAGTGCTGAGCACAAGGACAGTGCTCGGATATCTCTGTAATGGCCTTCTTGCCAAGCATCAGGTATTTATTGGGAGGTGACACTTTTCAAAGAAGGTCATTGGGAGGCACGTGGAGAATGGTAGCTTTGAGAAAATATCTCCTGGGGAGACAAAGCCACTCTGTGTTACTTAGGACAAGCAAGGACGGGTCTGCTGCATGGAAAAAAAAAAAAAAAAAAACAGCATTGAGTGAACACTGGCTTTTATGTATACAGTGTCTTGATCATTTTTCTTTTAGGAAAGAAATTTAAACTACACGATTGAATTACATGGTATATTCGCTTCAGAGCATTCAACGCTGTCAGCTGGGAATAATAGTTATACCCCAGTCTGTGGTTGCTTTGAAAGTTAACTGGAGGAATGGAACAAGATAATATAAATAAAAACTGCTTTGTCAGTGGTTAAGGTGCTATATCAGCAAGTTATGCACACCCTTCTGGTCAGGCCCATCCTAGCATTGGTGAGGCCCAAGGCACGTATAAAAATGGAGGCCCACAAACCACATGGCTAAACACTGAAAAGTAATAAATCAAGTTAACAAGCTGTTCAGTTGTGTTCTAGCCGCCTGCCTTGATAAATATGCCTTATAACAACCTGGAAAACCTAGTTTGAATTTAGAGGTCTTGGGCTCCCAAGACAATGCTGGAATATGGTGGTCTGGGAGGAAATGGCTCTGTCCACTAGCTGGCATCCCACCCCCTCCTTTCTCCCTTTGTTTTCCCCCTGCCCAGTTCTGTCTCACCTCCTAAGAAATAGGCACCTGTGGTTGTGCAGCTCACACAGCCAAACTCCAAACACTCTCCACACACACAGCCATCTCTACTTCATTGCCACCCTTTGGCCACTCCTTGGCTACCCCTTGGGCCTAACAGTACACAACCAGCGGCAGGTTTGCTCTTGGGAGGGATCCTGGGAAGAAGCTGTCTTTGGACCATTTGAGTGGGAATTCCAGGGTCCCAGGTACCAGAAGCATGGTCTAGAAGGGAAGTGAGGGTGGGGTATGTCCTCTGAGCCCCACAGGCTCCTGGCCCCATGGGAGGACAAGGTGAGGCCCTTCTTGTCCAGGCCTCAGGACAGGACTGATTCTGACCTGAAGCTCAGTTATCTCACTAATAATCATCACAGTGACAGCAGCAACTGTGTGTCGAGTGCACCTGCATGCCAGCCACTCTTCTGAGTGCCTCGCACTTACTTTACTTAATAACAAAGTCTTTCCTCAACTGGGGCTGTCAAGTGGGAATCTGTTTGCATCTTGGCACGACTGTCACATGAAAGCCAGTTCTCACTGAGGAGGAGGATTTTCTAAGTTCCTTAGCACATGGGGAGCAAGCAGAGAAGCACCAGCTCAGCGAGGTTCTTCCCTGGGGTAGGAGGACTTCCTCCCACAGGAATGGCCCAGCCGCAGGTAGGACGCCAGAAGGCTAAAGGATGTTAGAAACCCAGCCTCTGCCTTGGCTGATCCAGGAGATCCGAGACAGGAGAATGGAGAGCAGGAGCAAGTGACAACCTGACCCCCTGCAGCCCACACCTCAATGGTTGGAGCACAGAGCTTTCAGCAACATCCAGAAAGATACCTGGGAGCCCTGGAGCATCAGGGCCTGTAGCCTGCTCTTCCGGGCATAGAGTAGAGGAAATTGCAAGCCCCAAGGACAGCCCCAGCCTTCAGCTCAGAAAAGGCGGAAGAGGAAGAGGAAGGCACCTAGGAGATATGAACCTGGGCGAACCTGAGGAAGAACCCCCTTTGGCCTGTGTACAGCACGCAGGGAGTCGAGTCGAGGGGGTGTGGATTGGGTGAGCGTGGTGGGCGGGCTGGAAGAAACCTGGGTAGTGGCAGTAATATCTAGAAAAGTTTTCTTCCCTGATAAAGAGAGGCATGTGAGGAGAAATCGGTCTGACTCTAAACCGGCTGAGTGTGGAGGTGATGGATGGAGCAGCAGCAGCCTTCTTTCAACCAGCAGAATATATGCCTGAGAAGCACCCATCCCACAGAGGTGGCCAAGCAGAAAGAGGGAAGGCAGCCTGATACTGGAAGATGCCTCTGAACCCCTGAACCCCAGAAAGGCTGCCTCTATGCTTTAAAATGTGGTTTCTTGCTACTTCAGTCTTTTTTCCTGGGACTTTCCCTGGCTCTCAGTCCAAAGCTTCCAAATGAAAATGAACTTCTTCCTGCCCCTACGTGGAGAGTTTCTTTTCTGCGAAGGGATTCCACGTCCTTGCCTTTCCTGGAGAAGGCAGTGGGAAGGCAAGCAGGTCACCAACACCCACCACTGCGCCCTGGAAGAAGAAGTCACTTCCGCAGGGACAGTTCTCCTGAACGAGAACAAATACTTGAGAGTATTTAAGGAAATAAAGGACATCTGGTTACACAGCGGCTTTGACGGAGGCAGCAAGAGATGGGTGGTGAAGAAACGAAGAGGATGAACGTGGGGCTGCCCACGGGGACCCAGCCCCAGTGGCGAGTGCTGTTGATGGTGTGGTTTTCCTTCAGAATCCTGGCACCAAGGTGCTGCGGAGGCTGAAGCAAGTCCAGCAAGCTCCGAGCCTTGGGGTTCCATCTGCGTTCAACTGGTGCCGTCTGCAGCACGTGAGTAAATACAACATGACAAAAAGAAAAGGTTTTTTTTTCTCAGAGCCTATGGATATGGAACTACTAATTTAGAGTCCACGCCATCAATCCCAATCTAGTGACCCAACAGCCATGGGGTGTGGATGCACAAAACCACTTGGATGAGAAACAGGACGGAGGAGGGAAGCCACTAATAAATGCCTCCTCGGGCGCCCGCTCCAGCCGCGCACTGTCTCATAGCCCACCCTGCCCATTGAGGCACAACCCCACTCGCGGCCTTCCCCCACCTGAGGCTTCAGGGGGCTCTCGGGGGCTGTCTTGGCTCATATGGGGCCCAAGTCTGGTCAAAAGTCCAATCTCTACCTCTTGGCATGAGCTGGTTCCTTCCTCGGCTCCTCCTACCCCTGAGCCCACCAGGTGCCACCTTCCATAGATTCTTCTGTTCCCACAGGGTGTGCAAGGTAGCAGGGAGACCTGTGTCTGCCCAACAAGGCCCCGGCTCCTCCAGGGGCCCTGACCAGGTGTGGGCTGAGAACGGGAGCTCCCCAAGGGTGGGCCGCGCGCCTCATCCTCTCGCTAAGCCCTTGGTGAATGAGTGAAGGGGGGCTTTGGAAGCCCAGGTCTGCAGAGTTGAGAGAGAACCTCTCTGCTCCCTTGTGTCCTCAAACTCTGCCCTCTACTTCCCGGGTACAGGCCAGAATTCATCTCCCAGCCTCCCTGGCAGCTGAGGGCAGGCTCCTCTTGATGGAATGGGGTGAAAGTAAGGAAGCGATATCCACTCTGGCCCATAAGAAGCTGCTACAGAACCCTCCCTCCTCCCTTCCTCCATCACCCAGCAGGAAGCAAGGGAGCCCAGGGCACCACGGTGGACCACAGGATGAATGACACGGGCCCCCTAGGTCCCTGAGCCGCTCTCTCCGTTCTGCCTCTCAGCATGAAAGATCCCAAATGTGGGAACTACGTGTTCTAGCAGCTGGCATCACCTTCGCCAACTCAGGTTTTAGGACAATATTGTTTGTGCCCCAATGTCTAACAACACTTTTCGTTAAATAATCATCATCACATCTGATATTTACTGAGACCTTACGAGTTCCAGCCACTAGCCAAGTGCTTTGGCAGGATCTGATTTTTTTAGAGCTCATGACCACCCCCGGGATGCAGGTGTGTGGTGTGGGGATCGTTGCAGCCTCCCCACATCCATTCCCTTCCTTCCCAAGCATTGCATTCTGATTAGGATGAGGTTGACCCTATCCTTAGCACCAAAGATGGACCCCAACTGCGTCCAGGGTGGACAGTGTGTGTCCTAAGTCAGTCTCAAGAGCTCTGTTTTGGATGGAGGAGGAAACAACACCTCTCTCCCCAAATATTAATAGGAAGATGTGAAGCCTGGATGCCCTTCGACATCCTCTTGCAACCAGGAGGGAAGCCAACCTGAGCCAATTCATCCAACAAAGCCAATTCATGATGTAGGGCAGGGCACAGGCAATAGAACCACAGAGAAACAGAACCAGAGCCTGGTGCAATTATACCCCAAGCTCAGCCTGGCAGAAGCAGTTAGTACTCATGAAATATTCCATGTGCTTGCCATGTGCCTTGAGCCACTAGGGCTGCCATACTGAAGTGCCCCAGATGGGGTGGGTTATTGTCTCAGCTCTGGAGGCCGGATGTCCTTGCAGTTAAATTGGAGCCATATGACTAGGTCTGGCCACTAAATTGTAAATGACAGTGGCATGTGTCACTTCTTGGCTAAGGCAGGTAAGAGCCAGTGTGCTTTCCTCTCTCCCCCTCCTACGATGCTCTTAGTGGCCAGGTGCCAAGATGGGGAAAATAAGAGGGCAGGAACCTGGATCTCTGCATCAGGAATGGAGGAGGGCCCCAGCTAGCTGCACTGAACTGTCGGTGAGCAAGAGGTGTACGTCGTGGTGTTATGCCTCCATGCTTCTGGTGCTCACAGTGCTGATTAATACACCTATTGTTCTTCTAAAATCAGGACTCCTAAATTGCCAAGACCAGTAAAATCCCATTATTGTTGAAGCCAGATGAAATCAGGTTTTTGGTTAGTTGCAGCTGAAAGCAACCTAACTCATACAGGATTGTCACTTCTTTAAAATGTAAAAACTAGGGCTTAGTGAAATAGAGTGACTTGCTCAAGGTCACACAGCTAATATGTGACAAAACCAAGCTTCCATAATAATGCCAGGAGTTCACAGTGTGTGGCCCCCATACCGTCTCCCTCACGATCATTTGGGATACGTGTTTAAAAAGTAGATGAACTGGCCCCATGAATACTGATCAGTCCATCTCTGGATAAGGGGCCCAGGACTATAGATTGTCATGAGCTCTCTGGTGGCTGCTGTCTGTTCGAAGTTGAGAAGCTCTGGTCTAAACTGAGAACTCTTCAGGAGGTACGGTGTCACATGTCCCATGTGTGGGGAACTGGTGAAAATAAATCCATTTGAACTACAAACATGTTTCAGTTGGCCACTCTCCATGCTACAGTGTGTTTGCCAGTGTTTATAAACACAGTTGAGAAAAAGTCATCAAACTTCATAGCCCATGGTCGTTGACATAAACAAAGATACTCTCCACTGAGTTTTACTTTTAACTTTGCCATTAAGATGGCAGCGATCTTAGTTGCAAGAACTAATTGCAGATTTCATGCTGAATTTTTTTCTCATATCCCCAAAATTACAAATTCTGTGTTGAACCAGAAATCATTCATTCAGAAAATATCCTACATATTATACAAGGATACGGAAGAAAAAATGCATTGCCCAAGAAAACGTGCCTGTGGGTGCCTGGCACATGGATCATGATCAAGGAAGATGTAGACTGCAATTGTGATACACAGCCAGTGTACTATAGCAATACACAGCCAGTGCATTACTGTGATACACAGCCAGTGTACTATGGCAGTACACAACCAGTGCACTACTGTGATACACAGCCAGTGCACTACTGTGATACATAGCCAGTGCACTATGGCAGTACACTGTCAGTGCACTACTGTAATGCACAACTAATGCATTATTGCAATACACAACTGGTGCCGCCCCAAGGATTGACAATGTACATTAACCTAGAGGCACAAACCATCTGTGAAATTTAAAATTAAGTAAACTATCACATGTCTAGGAATAAATCTAATAAAAGATGTGTAAAACCTCCTAAATAAACTTGTGAACATTGCTGAGAAAAATCAAAGAAGACTTAGAGAGAGATGATATATACACAAAAAAAAACTATTAAGAGAAACAAAAGGCAAGCCACAAACTGGAAGATTTTGAAATTCATATATCCAAGAAAGGACATATTCAGAAAATGTAAAGCTATCTCGCAAACAAATAAGAAAAGGATGTAAAACCTAATTGCGAAAATAGACAACATCAACAGGTGAAAGTTTCAGTTACACAAGATGAATATGTTCTGGAGACCTGCTATACAGCATAGCACCTGGAGTTAACAACACTGTATTGCACATGTTACAATATATTAAAAGGACAGACCTCAGGGTAAGTGTTAGCACACACACACACACACACACACACACACACGCACACACACAACACCACAAAGAGATTTCTGGAGGTGATGGATATGCTTAGTACCTTGATTGTGGTGATGATATCCTGGGTACATGCATTTGTCCAAACTCATCCAAATGTACACATTATATACAATTTTTGCATATCAATTATATATCAATAAAGCTTTTCAAAATGGGCTAAAAATAGGCAAAAAAATAAAGATAATACATTAATACAGTCAACTGTTCTTACCATCCACATCTCAGACTTTCCGGGAAGGCAGATGGGGTAGGGGAAGAAACAGTAACGCTGATTCATTTCATCTTGGGCCTCTCTTGATTTGCTGTCCAAACAATACATGCTGGACTTGCAAACTGTACCAGAAAGCCTGGAAAGGGAACGGAAAAAAAGAAACACCCTTGGACAAAACCTCAGCAGCCAAGTTGAGACTCTGAGCCATATGCATGTCTTTGTGTGGGTTGAAATCTATTTTCTCTGGGTTCGATGGATTATTATAACACCCAAAGTTTTCCAAAAAACGTCAGACAAGGTTACCACAGCAATTAAGCTGTCTGCCATCTGCAAGAGGCTTGGCTTAAGGTTTACTGAAGTTAAACATGTTTTGAAAAGAAAAAATTAAGGCTGTCGATGTTTTGCCTATCAGTCAAGCTCAGCAACATTAGGCCTTGGAGACTCTTCAGGGAGCCGTTCTCCCTCAAGGAATAGTTTAGCATTGGCATGCTGAAATTTCAGAGCCCAGGGAACATTTCAAAAATAAATTATGCCTTGAGAAACACTGCACCTAATCTTGGAACTGGCAGAGTAAAAACTTTGCTAAGACATTCAGCCAAGCAATTGAGATTAACACTCTTCATTGCCTTCCCAAACGGCAAGTTATTTAAAAAAAAAAACAGACCTGAATGTTAACTGAATTTCACATTCTTACTCCACAGTTTCTTTAAAGCAAATACGTGTCTAAAATGATGACAGTAAAACTTATGGTTTAAAATTCTGAGGAGTGTCTGCAAAGTCTTATATTTTTCTCAGCCAGATTTTCTGGCTGAACCAAAGCTTTCCCGAGAAAAGGAGGAGAAGGAGGATGGGTTCCATCATGTGCCTGGAAACATTATCATTCTTTCCAGTTGCCCATCTTTAGCCCAGGGTTACTTTTTATTCTTTCTTGAGAAAAAAATATTCCATGAAGCAAAAAAAAAACAAAAAACAAAAAAACCATAGCTAAATTTTATCCTCTGAACAAGGGGCAGGGGAGAGTCAATGTCATTTTTCTCCGGGAATGAATGACAGGAGGTTTTCTCATCTTAAAGCAGTGCTGTGCTGGCAAACCAGCTCTCTGGGAGGAAAAACAAAATCCTCATTTGTAGCATTTGCCAATTTCCAAAGTGTAAATAATCCCACCATGGCTAATTTGAAGTTCTCAGTCATTTAACAACCAGATCTCAAAATTTCCAAATATTCAACAATCCTTTCTCAGAAACTAGCTTCAGCTTACCACTCTCTTCAAGCGAATCATTATTATTGCCCATGACATGTTTTATTTATCCAATATACAAAAATAACTTTACCTGGCACTGGAATGCAAGAGAAAAGACAGATGACAGAAAGGGGCTCTGCCATTCAGAATCCTACAATTTAACAGGCAGGGAAAATACACAGTAAAGGCCTCTGAGAACACAGCTGCATATACTACATCTGTTTGGAGAATTCTCCTCTCTTCTGGGCATAGCCTTTTAAGACAGCCCAGATAATGCCAGGCATTGAAATGACACTGTGATAGTGGAGGGGGTCAAGCATTAGTATGACAGAGGTGATGTGGATGGACAGGAAAGCTCTTATGGATCCATAAGAATGTCAATTGGAATAAGAGTTAGGAGTTACTTTTCTTGCTCCAAAGCTAACAACTAGGTCTACTGGATATAAGACATAAGGAAGCTGATTTCTGCTCAACATAAGAAAAATGTTTTTGTTTTTTTGTTTTGAGACAGAGCCTCGCTCTGTTGCCCAGGCTGGAGTGCAACGGCGCCATCTCAGCTCACTGCAACCTCCACCTCCCGGGTTTAAGTGATTCTCCTGCCTCAGCCTCCCAAGTAGCTGGGATTACAGCCGCCTACTACCATGCCCGGCTAATTTTTATATTTTTAGTAGAGATGGGGTTTCACCATGTTGGCCAGGCTGTTCTCAAACTCCTGACCTCAAATTATCCACCCACCTCAGCCTCCCAAAGTACTGGGATTACCATCATGAGCCACCACACCCAGCCAAGAAAAAGTTTTCCAGAAGAAAAAGTTGTGCTGTCAGAGGAGGTAAGACCATGAGAAGAAAAATAATCTCTTACAACATTTCTCCCAGTTGATACTATTTCTTACATATCCTTTTGTCCAATTCTCACAATGACCTCATGGTACAGGTACTGGCCACTCCTTTATAGTGAAGAAACTGAGGCACAGGGAAGGTAAAAAACTAACTTCTCTGAGGTCTTCTACAGCAGGAGCAGGACTCAAACCAGGTCTCCTCATTCAAGTAGGATTTTTTCCCTCTCTCAAAATGATTCAGAATGTGCCCTGAATTTCCTTGTGTGTTCCTTGAAAGAGGAACGCCTGGTTATGGAAACTGAAGTGCATTCTGCCAGTAGCACCCGGGCCAGGCACTGCACTGGGGGATTGAACTGGACACAGGAAACCATTCTGCGCTACTTTAGATTTCTAGATAAGGGCCCGGTGTAAATAAAAGAGTGTTCTCCTGAAGATGGTCATATTGACCTGGCTAATTTCTGAGAGGGACATTAAGAGTCAGTAAGGGACTTGCATAAACCACCTTGGACGCACTATAATAGGCACAAGAAGGAACAGATGAGTCTACCAGAGATGGCGTGGAACAAGTTTATCCCACCCCTAGGAAAATGTCATGGCAAATACTCTGTATATTCAGCTACAATTCAACAAAAATGAAAGTCATTGATAAAGATCTTAGAACACAGCTCTCGGGAACAATGATTTCTTCTGTAGGGGATCATTAAGGGTCATTGCAGATTCAAGAAGTTTCCAGAATAAGGCAAACATTCCTCCAACACAGACAGGGTCCATCACAGACCACTCAGCCACCTGCATCCCAAGCTTTGCACTTAACCCAGGACACAGTGAGACCAGACGCTGGGCTTGGACATTGAATGCATTCTCATGAGTCACTATTGCTTCAAAGATATAAATTGCCCTCTGCAGACCGTAAGACCTGAATACGAGAAGGCTGTTCGGGTAGTGTTTTTTAGCTGCCAAAGGCACCCCCAGGAGGGATAACAGAGCAGATGTCAGATGCCCCCACGAGTGAACCCTGAACCCAAGACACACCAGGCCAGCTCAGCCATGTGGTCATTTCCACAGGTCTCTCCTCCCCTCCCCACACTGCCGACCCCCCTGTGTGTGTTGGGAGGCACAGCCCCCCTTGGGAGGTTGACATTCCAAGTCAGTGAGTACCACAGCCAAGCTTGCCAACCTCAGCACAGCCCCCTGCCAGGGAACTGTCATTCTAAACACCATGCTTGGGATGGGGCCTCCTGCTGGGGCTGCCCCTGTGCTCCACCCGCAGCCTGTGAGGTAGTGTTTCTACCCAAGGGTTGAGTGTTCAATGAGCGTCTTGTCCTTTCAACAATAGCAGACATGTTACCCTGCAGCTTGGGGAGCTCTGGGCCCTTTGTGAGTGGAAAATGAAACCTCACTGTGAAGGTATTGAATGGCCTCCAAGTAACACGGCAGGACCAGGCCAGAAAGCCAGAGTGTTTTCTGTGCACACATCGTGTGACCCACAACCAGCTCCCAGGGGAAGTGAGAAACCCATACCACACTTTGCCCCGGGATGATGTTTTCCATCTCTCTGGTTTTGGGCATCTGGAGATGATCCCTCTGGTGCCTTGCTCGCTGAGGACAGTGCAGCAGGAACGAGCCACCCACACAGGCCAATATGCCATCCATCAACGTCAATATTATTCCAAAGTCTCCACCCCCACCGGGAGTGGTGCATTCCAGCCCCTGGGGAGGCAGCAGAGCTGTCAGAACATTGTCAGGCTTTGTGGGGAGTTGTGGTAGCTTTCTACAAGCCTTACCCCAACCCTGGACTCCAGCAGGGCTGTACTGCGTGTTTCCTGAGGATGTCTCAGAAGAGTTCAGTGCTTCTCCAGCGAGGAGCTTGACCCAGGCTCAAGATGCTGCGACCTCAACCCTCCAGGTCAAGAGCCCCGCACTGGAGCCGACTGTGGATTTTTCATGCATAGCACAGCTTCACGAGGACCTCTGGGCCCCTCATGCACAACAGCCCACCCAGGGTCTTTCCTGTTCCCAACTCTCTTGGAGGCCCATGCCAAAGACAAGGGCTGGGGATGAAGGACAGAGGCCAGGAGCACCTCCCCACCACACACCACATTAGGCCTAATGGAATCTCCTCCTCCTTCTCCAAGTTATCTTCTCTTCCATGCAGCTTTTCCCAGTCCCCAGAGTCACTTGTCCTTGGGCCACTGCATACTTCCAGTGCAATTATGCATTTATTGCATTTGACTTTTTTTAGTAGTTACTGGTTGCAGTGGTTGATTTTATATGTCAACTTGGCTAGGTCGTGGTGACCAGTTGTTAGGTCAAACACCAGTCTAGACGTTACTGTGAAGATATGTTTTACATGGGACTAACATTTAAGTCAACAGGCTTTGAGTAAAGCAAATTACCCTCCATAATGAGAGTGGGCCTCATTCAATCCATTGAAGGTCATAAGAGAAAAGATGGAGGTCCCTGGAGGAAGACGGAATTCTGCCAGGCAATCGTCTTCAGACATCAACTCTTCCCTGGCTCTCCAGCCAGTGGGCCTGCCCTGAAGATTTCAGACTTGCTAGCTCTTATAATTGCATGATCCAATTCCTTAAAAGAGAGAGAGAGAGAGAAAGGAGAGAGACATCCTATTTGTTCTGTTTCTCTGGAACACCCTAATATACTGGTAGACATATGGGCTCCCCAAATGGATTGTAAGTCATGCAGAGGCCGAAACTGAGTTTCCTCAACCTCTGTGACCCCAGCAGTGCCCAGCCACAGCCAGCCACAGAATGGACCCTCAGTAAATGCATGCTGAGTGGACAGCACATGGTCTAGGCCAGGAAGGGGTGAGGTGTAGGAAGCAGGGAAGTGCAGAGGTGCATACCCTGAATGTGAGGGCCTCCTTGAGTTTGCAGCCCAGGTCCTGGGCCCTGCCCGTGTGGTCTGCAGGGAGAAGTCATTGGTCTACATGCAGTGACCCTGCTGGCCTCTGGGACTCACACTCCGCAAGCTTAAGGGCCTGGTTGGCACCATGGAAAAATCTTGAAGCGCTCACTTGGCATGAACAAGGTCTGGGGTTTTTGAGAATCAGAACCTTCCAGAACCCTGGGCTGTGCACTGTTATGCTGAAAGGCCGGTGCTCATTTTGGACCGTGAAGCGCAGCCATGAGCAGAAGGAATCCCTCCGAGCATCGTGCCCAGATGGCGGCTCGACCTTTCCCTTGTAATGCATGGCCCCGAGGAGGGGGCTGGCATCGTTCTGCCGCAGGGCTGCTCCCCCCAGCAGCCCTAAATGGGCAGACTGTGTGGGGGGAAACAGCCCCCTTGGATTACTGGGCTATAAAACTTCAAATGCATGAAGACTTTGGGTGGCGATCAAAACCCCAGCACACTCCAGGACCTCACCATGCAAAGCTTGCCCCACCAGAGAGTCCCCAAAGGTCCTTGTTTCTCAATACACAGCCCCTGGCTAGGCCTCACATTGGCCCAGATCCTTCCCGGAGCTTTGAACGCAGGTTTTTCTTGAATCCTCAGCAGTCCCCACCCTGCTGCTGTTAGGACAGAACTGCCAAGTCAGGAGCAACAGATAAAAGGGCCTCCCCTGCCCTGGTCCCTGTGCTACAGTGTGGGATGAGCCAGCCTCATGGCCTGTGCAGCGTGTCAAAGACAGCATCTCCCTTTTGCCCTGCCCTCCCCTCAGCACCATAAAATAAACAAGGCCCAGAAGAGGAGTCCAAATGCCTTCTCGTTGTCCCATGTTCACACGGACGCTGCTTAAGGATCTAAGCATATCTCAGAACACAAGAAGCCATGAGTGAGACTCTTGCTTTGTTCAAAGAGCTGTGTGATGTCCACACAAAATGGAAAACAAGTAGGGGCTGCCAGCTCCCTGACAGGACCCCCCTCCCCATCCCTGGAGATAAAACAAGCAACAACAGAAGTGGCTGGACCTACGAGCCTCCTCATCATCTGACAAAATAGCTCTGAGGAACCCAGGAGCGTCACTGGGTGTATTGGGCCATTCTTTCATTGCTATAAAGAAATACCTAAGGTTGCATAATTTACAAGGAAGAGGTTTAACTAGTTCCCGGTTCTGCAGGCTGTACAAGCATGGTGCAGGGCATCTGCTCAGCTTCTGAGGAGGCCTCAGGGAGCTTTTACTCATGGCAGAAGGCGAAGCAGGAGCAGGCATGTCACATGGCCAGAACAGGAGCGAGAGAAAGAATGGAGGGGAGGTGTCGCACACTTTTAAACAACCAGATCTCCCAAGCACTCACTATCACCAGGACAGGACCAAGGGGATGGCGCTAAACCACTCATGAGAAATCGCCCGCATGACCCAACCACCTCCCACCAGGCCCCACCTCCAACAGTGGGGATTGCAATTCAACACGAGATTTACAGGAGACGACATCCAAACTATTCTGCTGGAGGTGGTATGCATAGCAGGGAAGGGAGGCAGTGTGGATGCAGAGGTCCCAGCAGGGTCTCGGATGGGGTTGGAAAGGCCTGTTCTCTCCCCTAGGAGTAGCCAGGACAGACCAGGCCTGGATGGGACCTGGAAGACACCTCCTGGTTCCCATTACATTTGCATTGCTCAGCCAAAGACCACAGGCTAGGCGGGGACCTCGGGGTCCTCAGGACCCCATAAAAGAGAGGGCGGAGGAGGAAACAACCTCTGTGCACACTCACAGATGGGGCCTCGGCCAGCATCCAGGCCAGCCCCGCCATGGGGAGGGGGCTTCAGTGCCAGTCAGGGTGACTCCCAGCAGCTCCGGAGCCAGGCCCTGGTGGACCCCTGAGCAAAGGCTGCCCTCCCTGGCCCTCCCCAGGGAAATGGGTGGAGGGTGGCTTCCCCACAGACAGAAGTACCTGGAACGAAAAGGGATTGGGGGACAGGGGCTGGTGGGCCCTGTACACACTAGAACCTGCTGTCTTCCTGAAACTCACCGAGGGACCCCACATTAGGCCTAGTCTTTTACCCAATACCCAGGGAGACAATTCCAGCTACACCCCTCAATCATCCCAGCGGAATCACGGTCAAGCCCACAGGGAGGTGACCAGGACCACAGTCCCTAGTGAAAGGAAAGAGCCACAGAATCACCTTTTCCACAGAACCAAGCTAGGGCAGCAAAAACCCATAGTGAACACGAGCGACACCCCCAGTGCAATAACAGAGGATTTTGGAAACACAAAGCGGAAGCAAACAAAAAAGAAGAAACACTTGCTGATACTACATATGAAACAGAATTGATGAAATAAAGGACAGGAGGGATGGGCTAAGAAGCAGGACAGACCCATTGAAGAGTGCACTGCGGGGTGGGGCACGGTGGCTCACGCCTGTAATCCCAGCACTTTGGGAGGTCGAGGCGGGCGGATCATCTGAGGTCAGGAGATTGAGACCAGCCTGGTCAACATGGTGAAATCCCATCTCTACTAAAAATACAAAAATTATCTGGGCGTGGTGGTGGGCGCCTATAATCCCAGCTACTCGGGAGGCTGAGGCAGGAGAATCACTTGAACCAGGGAGGTGGAGGTTGCAGTGAGCCGAGATTGTGCCATTGCATTCCAGCCTGGGTGAGAGACCAAGACTCCATCTCAAAAAAAAAAAAAAGAATGCACTGGGGGTCCGGGATCAGGAAGGGAGAAGAAGCCGAAAGGGCAGAACAGTCAGGTGAGGCGGAGAACAGGAGGGGCGGTGACAGCTCCCTAAAGGGAGAGAGAAGCGGAAAAGGGGCACGGGGGAGACGTCACTCAAGAAACAATGACTGAAAGTCTGCCACAACTAAAATGAAAAAGTCACATGCATTTATAAATCCTCAGACTGACAGGATTCATGGGGCAGTGAACAGGACAGGCAGAACCCACGCCAGCCAGGCAGCAGGAAGGAAGAGCAAAGAAAAACACGAGAGGTTGTATCTTCCAGGAGAAATAGTCGGTGACCTGCTGGATTCGTCTCCTAGGTCTTCCAGAACAAAGTGTGGCACTACAAATGGGTGACTCAAAACAGCATGAATGTATTCTATCATGGTTCTGGAGGTTACGAGTCCAAAATCAAGATGCCAGCAGGGCCACGTTCCCTCGGAAAGCTCTAGGAGAGATTCCATTCTATGCCCCTCGTAGCTTCTGGTTTTGCCACTGTCCTCAACTTGTAGACACAACACTCCCAGCTTCTGCCTCCCTGCTCATGCAGCCTTCCCCCTGAGTGTCTGCGTCTCTGTGTCTCTTCCCCTCTTCTTAGAGGGACATCAATATGTTGGATTAGGGACCCAGCCTACTCCAGTAGGACTTCATCTCTTAATTAATTACATCTGCAATTATCCTAGTTCCAAAGGCATTAGGATTTCAACATCCTTTTAGAGGACCCAGTTCAGCCCACAACACCTACAAAAGAACAAAAGTAAGATTTTTATCAGGCCTTTCAATAAGAACAGGATACAAGAAAACTATGGAGTCATACCTTAAATATTTTAAAGAAAAGCATTTTAACTTAGAACAGTGCATCCAGTTAGATTATTATTTAACACAAAAAAGTAATAGCTCCAGGTGCATATATAGGTGGTTTCAAAGAAGTTGTTCCATAAAGTGCTATTTGAGAAAATTCTTGAAGGGTTTCCTCTGGCAGAAGAAAAAAAATAAATCCAAGAAAAAAGATATAAGTAAGGATCAGTATAAAGTTAGCAGAAGAAAGTTTTGTTGTCAAAATTAGCAAGGAGTCAAAAATATTAGGTTCTCAGCGGGGCTTCAGCATGGCTAACTGCAGGCTTCTGGTACTCACCCCCTCCACAACAAAGACCCAAATAGCGAGCAGATGGTCACGCTTTGAACAGATCATCTAAGAGAACACTAGAATTCAACAGAGTGACAAGAAACACCTAAAGCCAGGAAGGAGAGAAAAGCAAGGCAGCCTGCTTGGCAGGGGTCAGCTGGGATCCTGGAGAGGCTCCCAGTGCAGGGAAAGGGTGAGCGAGTGACCCCCGGAGGTCCACACTTCCACTGCAGACTCCTGCATCCTAGCCATGGGAAAGCCCCTAGACTCTCACAGCCCCAAAGACTTACCTAGGATGCTGCCTACAGACCATGTGATGGCTTCGCTCCAGAGGAGAACTCATGCCAGGTCCCACCTCACCCCCACCCTAGGCAGCTACAGCAGGGTGTCACAATAACAGCCTAGCCCTCACCAGACTGCATCCTGGACCCCATAGCCCCTGCATCTCCACATCCCTGGAGCCCCACTGACATCCCCTGCCCACAGATGCTACCATGACTGACAGCTGCCCCCAGGGCTGAAGTGTGAGTTAGTAAAAGACCCCACTGCCCCTGGCAGTGATGCTGCCACATATTTTCATGCACCTTAAAAACAAATCCCCCTGCCCACAGCAGTCACAGGTGCCAATGCACACGCAAAGTGTGCACTCCTCAGCCACCTGCATGTGGCTGCTGCCACTGAAAGCTACTTAGCCCTCCCCAGAAGCAGGACTGCAGCACATCTTGGGCCTGGGGATCACCCCACCCCCTGCCCGCCACAACAAGGACCTGCAAGCACCACTGGGGGCCTGAGGACAGGTCCACCCAGCCTGGCTCTGCACCCCCAGTGTCCAGGCATGCCATCCAGAGGACTGAGGACTGCCTAGCCTAGTCCCCACCACTGACACCTGAGCCCTCCTCCCAGGGGCTTCAAGTTAGGCCCATCCAACCTGCCATCCCCGCCACAGTGGGCACCCACCTGCACATGCCACCTGCAGGCCTGGCGACTGGCCCACCTAGCATGTTGTAGCCACCACCAACACCAGCAAAAACTGCTTGGGAGCCAGAGATTTGTCCTGCCACTGCTACTGCCATCACCCACGCTATGCTTGTTGCCTAGGGGCCAAAGAACCTGCCCACCTGCCTGACCCACCACTACTGGTATCTGAGTAAGCTGCCTGGAGTCCCAAAAATCAGCTTTCTTTTACCTGCTAACACTGGCGCCAGCGTACACATCCCTGAAGCTGAAGGACAGGCACACTTGGCACACTGCTGCTACCACTGGGACCTGAGGACAGGCCAACCTGGCATCTTTGCCCCCAGCAAAACTTGACCACAGCCTCCACCAGTAACCACACCCTAAGCCACTGAGGAAATCAAACACCACTGACACTGTTAGGCCCAAGAAATCACACAGAGACTATGCTACTGTACCCACAATCGAAACCAAAGTGCCCTACTCAACACTACAGATACATCTTCAGAAAAAAGTCCCACCCATGAAAGCAAATTCAAGAAACTGGAAGAAGTGACTGTTACACTAGATGTGCAGATATCAATGTGAGGAGAAAAAAACATGAAAAAGCAAGGAAATATAACACCATCAAAGGAACACAATGATTCTCCAGTAACAGATCCAAATCAAAAAGAACTTATGAAATCTCAGGGAAAGAAATTCAAAATAATGATATTAAAGAAGTAGAGTGAGATACAAGTGAATACAGAAAAATAGTACAAAGAAATCAGAAACATAATTCAGGATATGAATGAGAAATTACCAAAGAAATGAGTATCATAATAAAAGGACCAAATAAAAATTCTAGTACCAAAGAATGCATTAAAATAAAATATAAAATACATTTGAAAGCTTCAACAATAAACTAGATCAAGCAGAAAAAGGATTTCAGAACTTGAAGAGAGGTCTTTTGAAATAAACCAGTCAGATAAAAATAAGAAAAAAGAATAAAGATGAACAAGGCTAGGCCAGGCGCAGTGGCTCATGCTGTAATCCCTGCACTTTGGGAGGCCGGGGCGGTGGATCACAAGGTCAAGAGTTCAAGATCAGCCTGGTCAAGATGGTGAAACACCGGTCTCTACTAAAAATATGAAAAAAATTAGCTGGGCGTGGTGGTGGGCATCTTTAATCCCAGCTACTCGGGAGGCTGAGGCAGAGAATTGCTTGAACCTGGGAGGCAGAGGTTGCAGTGAGCTGAGATCGTGCCACTGCACTCCAGCCTCGGCGACAGAGCAAAACTCCATCTTAAAAAAAAAATGAACAAAGCTTACATGACATATGAGACACTATAAAGTGACAAAATATTCTAATTTTTGGTGTCCCAGAAGGTAAAGAGAAAACTAAAAGAATAGAAAACTTATTTAACAAAATAAGAGCTGAAAACTTCCCAAGTTCAGCAAGAGATGTATACATCTGGATACAGGAATCTCAGTGACCCCAAACAAATAAATGCAAAAAAGGTCTTTCTATGTTCACATTATAGTCAAACTGTCAAAAATCAAAGACAAAGAGAATTCTCAACACAAGCGGAAAGCATCTAGTCACTTATGAGGGAACCTCAGTCAGACTAACAGTGGATTTCCTGCAGCAGGGACAGATGGATTTCACGAGCACAGGACGCCCAAGAATGGATACTAACCATAAGTTCAACGTCATGAGCCCTGTCAATAAATACCAGAGAAACTGACCACTGTGTTCCAGAGCGATACGCTGTCCAAGATATGATACTATACCCGTAAGTTTTTCTTTATAAATGAATTGGAAATAAAGTCTTCCCAGACAAGCAAAAGCTAAAGGAATTCATCACCACTAGACCATTCCTACAAGAAATGCTTAAGGCAGTCCCATATTTGGAAGGCAAAAGGATAGTATCTACCAAAATTAAAATACACAAAAATATAAAAACCCGTTGGAAAAGCAAACACACAAATAAGGAAGAGCAAAGACTCAAATGTTACTACTACAGAAAATTACCAAACCACAATCATAATAAGAGAGAAAGAACAATGGATATACAAAACAATCAATATCAATTATAAAATGACAGGAAATGTATTAACCACTTCCACTTAAAAGACATAGACCGACTGAATGAATTTTCAAATGATCCAACTATATGCTGCTTACATGAAACCATTTCACCTCCAAAGACACATATCGACCTAAAGTAAAGGGATGAAAAAAGACATCCCACACAAACAGAAACCCAAAACCAAGCAGGATTAGCTATACTCATATCCGATAAAACAGGACTTTGAGTCATAAACAGTAAAAAGAGACAAAGAAGGTCACTATATAATGATAAAGGGATCAATTCAGCAAGAGATATAACAATTCTAAACATATATGCATTCCAACATGGACCACCAGATATATTAGGCAAATATTACTAGATCTAAAGGAGAGAGAAGACTTTAATAAATGATAGTCAGGGATAGGACTGAGTGGCTAAGATGGGTCAGTGGTCTCCCAGAGCTTCAAGCTTTTAAGTGGAAGAGCTCAGTCAGCCCTCTCCCAGCTCTGCAGGCCTCAAATACAACCACCATCCCACCAGAAACAGGTCCCCCTTGGCTTTGATGTACCACTGAGTTCGAGGAGCTCCTGAGACCCCCAGACATCTCTTCAACCAACACTACATCTGAAAGTCACACATCTGAGAGGTCCTTAGAGGTATCAGTCTCATTGAGACATAGTGACAGAAGCTGGAGAAAGGCCTGGGAGTGCAGGCCCCCAGCAGGAGGTCTCACCGTGGATGGGAGAGACCTGAACCATCTTCAAATACTCTTAGTGTCCATTTTAGAAAATGGAACCAACGGTGTTTCCAGCAAATTGAACACACATAGACATTTCTTAATGAACTCCAGTCAGCCCATCTGTCAAAACTGAAGATGCTGGAGAAACCTAAGACTCCTCTAAAGTTACAGCCAAAAAGATGTGATATACCTCCAAGAACTGCACAAGGGATGCTGCTAGCTACACTTCAGTGTTGTGATCAACAAAGAAGTGGAGTAGAGGAGGAGTTTCTCTCTTGCCCTTCCCTACAAAGATCACTTTCCCCAGCATTGTTCGCAAAAATAGCAGCCGAGCTTTTAAAACACACACACTCCAGATCTGTGCTCCTGGGAGAGCTTGTTCAACTCACATCCTGCATGTACACAGAGCTCTAAATAGAGACTCCTAACTCTATAAAGGAATTCCTTTTAAGGAATCCACCCAAATCTGTTAATAACCAATCATAGAATAAACACCAAAGGATCGAGTGTGTGTGTGTGTGTGCGTGTGTTTGCACGTGTGCACGCATGCACATCAGTGCATCTAA